>NC_071353.1:74564492-74779492 GCF_943734655.1 Sabethes cyaneus
AGCTTAGAAATGTTATATGAAAAATAGGAAGTAAACGTTGCACGGTAGTAGTTTTGTAAGATTTATTTTCGTCTTATGTCTTATTCATGTCATGAATCATGTTTTAATAAATAAATAAAAATGACAAGCACTGGAAATCATATCGATCATATTTCCCATTCTAAAGCATGTTTATGGCGCAGCTTTTGCACTATTTTTCGACCTCATCTTGTTTCCCTAGCCCTCTAACGGGCAAACTTGTAAAAACGATGCGATCAAGCTAATGACTATCTTTTCATGAAATTACATGCAAAAGAAGCTTAAGTTTTGATTTTCATGCAAAAATAATTATCTGAAGGAGCGCCAGCTAAGAAAAAGTTCAATTTCTCTTTTTCATACCCAGCTAGCACCAACTCGTATATCAATGTACGAAAACTATCGTAAATATCTCCTAACAAACTCGAAATCGTAACTAAAGCTGGATAAAGGTGGATTAAGTTGATTTTTTGTCGTATATAATGATAATGACTGACATACATACGATTTTCAGCACAAAATCGTAGAGTAGTACGGAGCGACTCGCGCTTAATCGGATATTATCGTATATAAATACTTATATAGTCGTAACGCTCGAAATTATTCGTAATCACGTATATCGCCTCCAAAATAGTACGGATATGCCAATTTTGCGCATGAAATACGATTTATTTAGCATGTATATCTGTACGTAATGCTGATTTTTGCCTTTTTTATACATATGAAAATGCTAGCTGGGTATCTAATGCTTTATTCAGTTATTTTTTCTAATTCAGATATATTGCAAAATTCAAGCCAAGCAAACTAATAGTAAAATTTTGAGATTAATCATTTTGTTGTAGATTTCCTTTATCTTCAAAAGCGAAGCATAATAATAATTTTTCTGAAATCTTGTTTTTCAAAGATGCTAACTTTTGAACGCATGGTATTAATATCAAAATATCAAAAAATCTGCTATAAACACATATTTCATATTGTCAATTCAAAACATGTTTCGTATGTGGCTCTAAAGCCCGAATGTCAAGGCCGTCTGTAGACCCGTTTGAGGGGTAATTTTTAATATTATATATACAGTGGACTCTCAGAAAAGTTAATCGATTGGGGAATGGGTCGATTAACTTTTCCGAAATATTAACTTTTCTGAGTTGTGCTAAGAGTCATTGAAAATGATAAATACAAAAGCGAAAAATATATTCTCGGATACAAGATACACATTTTTAAGTATCTGAAAGTTGTAATGTAAAGAAATATGTAGCAAGATAATATGAAATAATACTTAGTTCCTTTCAGTAAATTTAAAACAGTCGGCTATACTAGTTTACTTTTGATTTTTCGTAGTCTACGACAACCTTTTGACAATGTTCGCGCTTAGTTTTTGTTCTCTGCTGTTCATTTGTTTTGCCTTTAAAATTCAATTTGAGTTTGCGCTTTTCCAATATATTATCAAAAATCCTGAAGCAACTATGTGCCCGTAATTACCTATTTCTGCAACGGTCCGGTATAACAGTTTAATTTAATCACAGTATGAAGTTGTGAAAAGGCGCCCTCCCATGGGTAGGTGGTTTGACGCGTACTTCGGCCAAACGACCTAAAAATTCTTAGTTCCGCATGTAGAATGTTTATAGTTTAAGTTGGATATATGTGTAGTATGTAGTATTGCATAATTTAGCTTTATGTGTAGCATGTGTCTCGTAAAGCGGAATGGAGCGAAATCGAACGGATTTGATTTTAAATTCATTCCGTTTGGGCCGAAGCACCGGGAGGGCTTACTCGGTTCCCTAGATGAATTGCTGGTATGCACAGAAATTTCTCTAGAAAACTGAAACCAAATCCTACCCACCATTCATGAGATTTTTACTTACTCATGAAAATTAAAATGTATCGCTAGTTAGAACGAACGAGTGTTCAAAAATGATGTGATGTCTTTATTTGCGTAATCGAGACATTTTCTATGAGATTGCCATAGAATTTGTGGCTGTTATGCGATTATGGACAGCACAGCACTGAAAAATATACACACACGTACATGTATACATGTGTATGCATGTATGAGTGTGCATGGGTGTATAGGTACGAATGAATATATGTTTGAGTGTTCTATGATGAGTCGGAAATTCTTCTTATACCTATGCTGCCAAATTACAATTATTAATGGGCAGGAAGTTATAGTCAGTAGCTGTGTTTCCTGTATCAGTTTCCTATGCTATTACTATTATTACTAATATTGCTATCGTTGCTGTTACTGTCACCTCTATTGTATTGTTTTGGATGTAATTATAATTTTTTTTTTTTCTTATTTCCCTCCTTTATTAGAATGATTTGCATGTCTTGTGACTAACCGCGTTAACGGTATTCAACTAACAACATAAAATGATCATGTATGACGCTGTTTGTCTCCCAAGGGCCTTCCTAATGCTGATGAGCCTCTGTCGGAGAGTCCATCAAGTCGAACGGTGGCAACTCACCGGCGGCCTGCTCCTCTCCATTCTTGCGGCTGTCGTCGCGGTCGGACTTAGTGGATCACTCGAAAAGATTTATAGCCTCGATATATATCTTATTCTGTCCATTGCCCAGACTTCAACTGAAATTCCATTTCTAACTAAATCTTTTTAGAGTTAAAACTTCTTCAAGTAAAAACAGGTATTCGATTCTCTGGCTGATTCAAGCGATAGCGAAGGGCTGTCCTCAATCATTTCCACTTCCTAAAATGGGGTCATAGTACATAATATATGGCCGTGGTATGAGGATTTATTTTTCGATTCAATACCATCCTCACAGAATTATCAACGTCGTTAACATCTTATTAAGTCTTGCTTTAGTGACAGCTTGCACTTAAGACCTAACACGGCATATATACATATCTCCAAGTGAAGTTCTTTTTGATCCACCTCATCCCTTCTTAGTTACAGAATCATTTCAATTGACCACGGTCTGAAGAGCATACCGACAAATCGGTTGACTACCGCTACAAATATGCAATTAATACCACCGGGAATAATACGAGCGAGTACCAGTCCCCATTACATCGCATCTGCTCTATTTTTCGGAAGTTCAAGTAGTTTTTCGATAGTTCTGAGCGATAATATTGCTCTTGAATAATATTCCGCACAAAATATTCGAAAATTTACGCCATCAGCTACAATACTGCAAAGATGGTAGATAAAGAGGCGGCTGTGGCTTTTAATGAGCATAGGTTGTGGAACAGCGCTGGGTCAATCGTGATGACATGGGTATTTGGGAGATGAGTAGCGTCCAGCCTAGCGAGTAGTTAGTCGGTAGTAGCATAGGTGATGGACAGACATAGAATTCTCGTGATATTACTAACTTGAAAATTGCAATCAACATGTTGACTAAAAAATTCCTCTTTTCTTTTCTGCCTGATCTCTATCGCTTCTTCTCACGGCAACAATAATGTTGCCGTGAGGGGAGGCAAGAGACCAGCCACAGATGACCACACTGGTGACAACGATGGAGAGGACGGCCGGCGTGGAGCCTGCTTCAGGTTTAATTAAGATTGACTACGAACAAGATGAGGAAACAAACAAAGGAAGGAGAAAACAAGATAAGTACAAGCCATCTTATGCTATATTGACCAAGCACACAATTATATCAAGCCAAGTTCTGTCACTCTTCTTCCGCCCATCAATCCATAATCACCAATACATTATGGAGCTAGCGTAATCCGCACGGATTCTTTTAACATTATCACAACCACCTTATCTCAGCCCTGGACAGACTTGGCTCTAACTGCCCCACCTTGTGCTGCAAACAGAAACAGAAGAAACAGAAACAGTATGAAGTTGTGAAAAGGCGATAATATACCGAAAATGAGAAATAACGATAAAAGAAAAACATACCTGTATGAGTAAACGCTTTAAGCAACCAATAAATTCAAACTCTCAGAAAAGTTAAGGTTCAAACACGGGTCATCATAAAAGTTTGTTGCTATTATTTTTTCTTTCAAAAGAATCAGTATTCTTTTGTTGTATTTGTGAAAGCTGGTAATAGTATATGTGAGGTTTGCACAACCAAATTTCAGGTTTGAAAATGACGCGCGACCAGGAATACTCCCTACACCCAAAAAAATTGTCACGTTCAGTTTACGTGAAAACATAGGTAATTCTCATGCACCGCACTTTGCATGTAACATTCACGTGAATTCAACCGCTTAGTTGGTTTCGAGGTACAATGATGCCCTAACAAGCCAGTCATCGTGTTTTCGAATCTCAGCTAGGCGAAAAGCTTCGGGCTTAAACGTCTTTTCTTAGACTTGACCCTTATTTATCGACGGATTTCACAGCCAGCTATTAGAGTACAAGACAGTTACGGGACTAGTGCTACAATCCTACTGACTATAAAGCTCTCGAGATTCGAAAATACGACGACTGGGTTTTTAAACCGGCATCATACCTCGAAACAAACTAAGCGGTTGGGTTTACATGAATATTATATGCAAAGCTAGGCGGTGCTGATAGATAGAGTCAGTAGGATTGTTGCACTAGCCCCGTAACTGTTCTATGCATTAATAGCAGGCTGTGAAGCCTGTCGATAAAAAAGGGTCAAATCTTTTTTTTTCATGTGTGGACTCATTACTGCGACCAGTATAGTTGATCTATTGTAATATCGCCCGGGTGTTTGCTGTATGACCTGCACTGCATTTCTTTTAGCTATAATCGCTATTGAATGAGCGATATGCTTATTAAATTTTTATGCGTGCTTGCGTGTATTGGGGTTTACCCTTCCTTCAAAGCTTGATCTACTTTACCCGCATATCCCTCGCTGCCAGTACCATATTATAGCCGTCCCTGGCGAGGACTCATTCGTACCTCTTAACCAGTACACTTAACTATAGGCATCAGGTATCAGCATCTTTGGCTCGAGCAGCACGTTCCTCACAATCATGTGGAAGATTTGTGCCTTGCCCATCTTGCCCGTGTCATCATTTACCTGATGAGGACGGGAAGGAAAACAGGAGGAATAGGAAGGGGTGGATGAGGAATTTGGACAAACACAAACATATATATACCGAGAGATTTTTGTACCCCCGAGGGGATACTGCAATCCTTGGTAGTTAACTTATCAAAAGTACACCCCCTGGGGGGTATACTCATGATAAATAAGAGCTTATAGCTCAATACCGCTTTCGGTAAGAAACATCAAAATGTCTCGGAATTTTAGTTTCCTAAAATCCGATTCATTTAAGACGTAGGATCCAAAGATCCTATGACGCAATTGTGCTACTGCAGGACAGTTGCAAATTACGTGATATAGTGTACCGTAGTCGGATTCACATAAATTACAATGAAACGATTCAGCTCGCTGAATCGTAGCCATATGATAATTTAGTCTGCAGTGACCAGTCAGTGATCTGACAAGAATACTGCAATTTACCTTTGAGTGTTGCAAAAGAAATTTCGCAACCTTCTCACAAGGCTTAACAATGAAACTTTTCGTTTGACGACAAGTTTCAAGATTTTCCCAATAACGTTCATGTTCAGATGAAAACCAAGATCGAATCTTTTGTTTTATCCAACATGCCACATGCCGCAATTGGTAAAGCAGGTTCCGGTCCGAAAACCGACTTTTCTGCTCCAGATCTTGCTAGTTCATCAGCCCATTCATTTCCGGTTATACCAGAATGGCCAGGAACCCAAACCAGATGAACGGCATTTAGAGTGCTTAGTTCTTCTAATTGGGTGTGGCAGGCGATGACTGTTTTAGATTTAGAATTAGCCGCACAAAGGGCTTTTATAGCGGCTTGACTGTCAGAACAGAAGTATATAATCTTGCCTATCAGTTCTTTCTGAAGTGCAAACTGAGCTCCGCACATAATTGCAAAGATTTCAGCTTGAAAAACGGTGCAGTAACTACCCAACGAATAGGATTCCTCCAATTCCAGCTCACGGCAGTAAACACCAGCACCCGCGCGACCTTCGTACAAGGAACCATCGGTATAACAGACCACATAGTCGGAAATTTTCCTTTCCATGTAGCCTGACATCCAATCCTCTCTAGGAGGAAAGTCACTTGAGAAAGTCCTATACGGGAAAGTACGCATGAGCGTTACATCGCTAGAAGCAAGGGCAAACTTGTCCTCAGTAAGAATTTGCGACCACAATCGAGTATGACCAGTGGAACCGTCCACAGACTGCCAAAGGCCAATCGCGTGTAGTCGATGAGCACATATTAGTGCCCCTTGCTTCAGGTGGAAGTGTAGAGGTTTAATATTGAAATTAGCTTCTAGGGCGGCAGAAGGAGTTGTAGTAAATGCACCAGACATTGGCATTAAACACATCTTTTGAAGATGGTTTAGCTTTGTCTGGACAGTCACAATTTCCCCTCTCTGCCACCATACAAGACAACCATACGCCAGTATTGGTCTGACAACGACCGTGTATAACCAGTGTATGTATTTGGGTTTAAGCCACCAAGAGTTGCCAATTGCTCGTCTACATTGCCCAAAGGCCATGCACGCTTTTTCAATTCGGAAATCAATATTTGTGGACCAGTCAAGCTTGAAGTTGAGAACCAACCCCACGTACTTCACTTCGTTCACAACATCAACATCCGAATCGTAAAAGCGCAGAGCGCGAGCTCCATTGGAATTTCTACGTCTTGAAAATAAGACGATAGATGTTTTGCTCGGATTTACCGAAAGTGCAGTTTCTTGGCACCACGTTTCCACGACGCGTAGTGCCTGCTGCATTAAGTCAAATAATGTGCTTATGCACTTTCCAACTACAAGAATGGGATAGTCATCCGCAAAACCATATGACGGATAGCCTAGACCATTGAGTTTCCTCAATAGGCCGTCCGCCACAAGGTTCCATAAAAGAGGCGAGAGAACGCCACCTTGTGGACATCCACAAACACTTTGCTTCCAAATGCTTGCTTGCCATAAGGACGAAAAAAGCAATCGGTTACTAAGCATTTGTTCTATCCACTTTATGATTATTGAAGGCACATTATGATAACGAGCAGCCTCCAAAATGGAAGCGAAAGATACGTTATCAAACGCGCCTTCAATATCCAAAAAAGTTCCTAAGCAAGATTCCTTTTGTGAAAAAGCAACCTCAATTTTATTCACCACATCATGTAATAAAGTGGTTGTAGACTTGCCACTTTGATAAGCATGCTGTGCTGAATGAAGAGGAACTTCTACTAAGCTTGTTTCGCGGATGTGGTGATCAACAATCCGCTCAAGTGATTTAAGCAAGAAAGACGTTAGACTGATTGGTCTAAAAATTTTTGCTTGCTCGTATGTCGCGCGTCCATCTTTAGGAATAAACTTAATGGTTATTTCACGCCATTGAGTTGGGATGTACCCAATAGCAATACTACACACAAACATCCTTCTCAGAATGTGTTTGAAGTACTTGAATCCTTTCTGCAGTAGAATAGGGTATATTCCATCTGTTCCAGGAGATTTGTATGGAGAGAAGCTGTTCACGGCCCACTCAATCGCTTCAGTTGTGACAAATCTCCGAGCAAAAGCCCATGAGTCTAAGCCACCTAAAACGATTTCTGGATCGTTTCGAACTCCAGGTTCCACACAGCCCGGAAAGTGACTAGAAAAGAGACATTCCAGGATTTCATTGTCATTCGAACAGTATTCACCGTTCGAACTTCGAATGTTATTAACCTGATAATCTTTCGATTTTGACAGTATTTTATTAAGTCGACTTGCCTCGCCGAAACTGGAAACGTTGCTACAGAACCTGTGCCAGCTCGTGCGTGCTGAAGATCGTAGAGCCTTTGCATAGGCTTTCCGGGTCTGCTTGAAAGGCTCCACGCCATCCCTCCGACGTCTATTCCAGGCTCTCCTGCATCGTTTCTTTAGTTCCGCGAGATGAGAGTTCCACCACGGTGTTCCTCTAGTCGTTTTAATAGTTTTTAGCGGGCAAGCTACTTCAAAAGCTTCCGCAATAAAAGATGTTGTGACATCTACAGCCACATCCAAGTCGATCGATGACTCAATCGTCGGTTCGAATCCTTGAAATTTCGTCGCCAGTTCCTCCTCAAAGAGTTCCCAGTCAGAAAATCTCGGATTGCGAAATGTTGCAGCGTTCAAGGAGACACCCAAATGATCAAAATATATAAAGCAATGATCAGATATTGGTGTCTCATTTGAAACATGCCATTGTGCCAACTCATGACTGATCCTGTTAGAGCAGAGTGTTATATGTAACACTTCCTCTCTACCAGCTCGTATGAAAGTTGGACAATTGCCAATGTTGAGTATTCCAAGGTTGGTACTACTCAAATATTCCATCAAATTAGAGCCTCTCAGATTGATATCCGAGCTGCCCCAAATGATGTGATGGGCATTGGCATCACTGCCTACAATGAGCGGAAGCCCATTAGATTGGCAGTATCTCACCACATTTCTGAAATCGTCGCTGGGAGACGGTTCATCGTGTGGTAAGTATGCAGAACAGTAGACATAGCGCCTATGGACGTCATCCACGACGAGTTCTACTGTGACTGCACAAATATCTCGAGTAGTCAACTCAGAGATAAGGCATGCACTAATTGACCTATGCAACAATATGCATGCCCTGGGCATCAAACGTGGATTTGTCATACCAGTTTTGCTGAAAACAGCAAAGTTCTGGTTTCCAATATCCGTCGAATGAAAGTACCCCTTGCGAAAATATGGCTCCTGAACCAATGCGATGGTGACAGAGCCATTAAAAAGTTTTTCGCATAAATACAAATTTGCTGCCCGTTTGTGTTTAAGATTTATTTGTGCGACTCTAACTATTTGACTAGCAGAGTATATGCACAAACAATCTCCAACACAGATCAGACAGCAAATTGTAAGCGAAGCCAATTAAGTTGGCCAGAACGCACTTGGCGTAAAACCCATAAGGGAAATTGGGCAGGACTACTATGCTGTTCCCACGAAACGCAAGGGACAACAAAGATCGACCGTACCAGAGCCCCGCATGGCACAGTAGGGGCAAGATGTCCAAAGCACTCCGTTCGCGACTGGCATGTTTTCACCCCTCCAGCCATTCAGTCATCGGCACGGAGATAGACCTTGACTTAGGGGCACCTGATTTGCCGACTCCCGGCAGGATCAGGTCCCGTGGCTCAATTTTTGCCCAAACGTACAATTCGGCACCAACCGCCAAAGGGCGTAAGTGCAGATTGTATAAAACAGACCGATTAAGAGTCTCTCTCTCTCTGTGCTAAGCCAGCTGAGAAAATAACTCTCTCCCGGTGTGCTCACACCCCGCAGCCGCGCCCTCCGAAAATCCTGCGCCGAACTGCATGATTAGGTAGCCGGAAACCACACGGCGAGTGTTCCACCTTCTCTGTCTGCATACGACAACCAAAGTTGCGTACCACCAGGTGCGCAACTTTGGCTACCGTACCCCAGCCGGCACCTCGTGAAGGTAGAGATAGGAGTTAGAAAAAAGGGGTGATATATTTGCACATGTTCACTCATTTGCCAGCCCTCGCGTCCTCGAAGCCAGTCATCGTGTTTTCGAATCTCAGCTAGGCGAAAAGCTTCGGGCTTAAACGTCTTTTCTTAGACTTGACCCTTATTTATCGACGGACTTCATAGCCAGCTATTAGAGTACAAGACAGTTACGGGACTAGTGCAACAATCCTACTGACTCTATAAAGCTCTCGAGATTCGAAAATACGACGACTGGGTTGTTAAACCGGCATCATACCTCGAAACCAACTAAGCGGTTGGGTTTACATGAATATTATATGCAAAGCTAGGCGGTGCTGATAGATAGAGTCAGTAGGATTGTTGCACTAGCCCCGTAACTGTTCTATGCATTAATAGCAGGCTGTGAAGCCTGTCGATAAAAAAGGGTCAAATCTTTTTACCTTTGTTATACAATATAACAAAGGTTTAGGAATTGGTCGAAAAACACAAAGTTGATCCGAGGCCCGGAGGGCCGAGTCACATATACCAATCGATAGAGCTCGACGAATTGAGCAATGTCTGTGTGTGTATGTGTGTATGTGTGTCTGCAGGTCATTTTCTATCGCCTGTTTCTCGAAGGTGGCTGAACCGATTTGACCGGTATTACTTTTGTTTGAAAGGTATTATTGCCTAGTATATCAGTATTGAATTGCTTTGCGGTCCGACGTTTCGTTTAAAAGTTATAAGTAATAATGTGAAAACTACGTGATACGCGTTTCTCCGGAACTACGCAACTAATTTTAACGATCTTACTACCAAACGAAAGCTCTTGCTGTTACTAAATTTTTTACAAAATTTTATTGAAAATGGACAAGCAGTTTAAAAGTTAGCCTTAAAAAACCACTTTTGATAAGGTTCAAATGATCGCCTGTTTCTCAGAGATGGCCAAACCGATTTATGCGCTATTAGTTTTATTTGGCAGGTAATAAAGCCGGATAGATCACTATAGGGCTTTTCACACTAACACTAATGTGACTTCTGGGGGGCACACATTGCATTAGGCCAGCTCAAGTTAAAATGTAAACATTGAATAAAAGAGTGTTTAGCTGCATTTTGTCACTGCTTTTTACCATTTTTTATGTACGAAAAGTGAGTGAAATAATATTGTTTATGTTTAATTGGTTAAATCTTTAAGTCAGAATATAAAAAAAGCCATTTTACTTCGTAAAACTTGAACGATATATAGACGCGGTGTTCGTGGGGATCATCGACCAATTTTTATAATATTTCTTATAATACTTAGAATCTAGCATACTCTAACTACTGAAAAGTTGCAGTGAAAAAGTTATTGCTGCCACATGTAAACTTGCTGCTTCCAATCTGAATATTGTCAAGGCAATTGCAATATGAAGTTTGAACCAAGGTTTGAACTATTTTGATAATATATAGACCTCTCGTTAAATCTTAAATTCTTGAAAACGTCTAGTCTACAAGAGTAGTTAAACATTACCTAACTATTCTACTGACATTACTTATATTTAAATATAGTACTTTAGAAAAATTTAGAAATTTGCCGCCTTCAATCTTTGATAGTAATTATTAAATTGTTTATACCTTCAACATTTTGCAAGCTTAAGGACTTATGTAAATGATTTTCGTGCATAAAAATTGGTTCGATACTTAACGATATCAAATTAGACAACGTTTTTCGGTAAAAAAGACTTTTAATACAGTTGACAGGAAGCAAGACTTTTCCAAAACTTTTCTAAAGCAAACCAAAACATTGTACATCATTCAAACTTATCGCTATGCTGTTTCTGAGTATCTTAAACGAAATACTTATTTAAAAAAATTAAAATAAATCTTATTCAACACCTTTCCCATTCATTTTTGCCTGGCTGTAAGGCCATGTGTGCCCCCCAGATCACTAATACTTTTACACATAGGCAAAAGCCCTATTGAATGGTTTTTTGATTGGAGGTTTAATTTAAAAGTTATGAGCAATCGTATACACCACACCAAAATTAACAATAACTTATAATGATTTTAACCAAGATAATTTACCTAATTTCAATTATTTTAATATCAAACGAGAGGTTTTGACACTACGAATATATATGCAAAATTTCATAAGAATTGGTTTTACCGGTCAAAAGATATTAATCCTCGAACACTCGCGCCAGCTTTTGCAACAGTTACTCGCGCGCACTATAGCCCAAAACCAAAGAAAATGTGCGCACTAGTTTTGACTAGGAAAACTTGGTTTTAAATTTACCGAACCATTGGAAGAGTTTCTTGAAATTGAATGCTCTATCATCTGGTAGAATTTAAATTTTGATTAATCCCCCTAAAAGTGAAATAACAAAATTACTTTTCTTCAGTTTCAATATAACACATTGATGTGTTCTGCAAAGTTTTGGAGCATATTATTACAAGAAATTTTGCTGAAGACTGTAACCTTCTATCTCTTCAGCGAAGACAGAGAAATCTTATTTATTGTTTCTGAATTTGTAAAACCAGTTTTTTTATTTTAGCTCTTTTTGTAATTGTTGTATGACTTTTTCATGTATTACAAAGTTATACAAATAGTAAAAATACACAACTTTGCTGAAAATAGTATACCTCTATGTTTGCTTGTTCAGGAAATGTAGAATTTTGATTATAAAAAATACTCTAATTTTGACTCCGAATTACTTGACTAGTAACAGACGGATACATTTTAAACATTTTACATTTGCTGATAGTTTTGCTGCAGAAAAACACCATTTTTCCATATGAAGAAACGAGAGAAAATTCCGGTTAGAGTCAATTGCGGTACACCTCACATGCTGCTTGCTTCATTTCTGTGATGTCGGTTTATGCTGATCTATTTTTCTAACAATTTAAAGTATTATTGCATTGAATAATTCAGACATTTTGCTCATAACAAGTTTATTGAAGAATATACGTTAAACAACGATTGGTAAGTAAGGCCGTATAACAAAGGTTCCTTTCACCACTAGGTGGATTAAATCAGGTTTTTTTACATATGTGGACTCATTACTGCGACCAGTATAGTTGATCTATTGTAATATCGCCCGGGTGTTTGCTGTATGACCTGCACTGCATTTCTTTTAGCTATAATCGCTATTGAATGAGCGATATGCTTATTAAATTTTTATGCGTGCTTGCGTGTATTGGGGTTTACCCTTCCTTCAAAGCTTGATCTACTTTACCCGCATATTCCTCGCTGCCAGTACCATATTATAGCCGTCCCTGGCGAGGACTCATTCGTACCTCTTAACCAGTACACTTAACTATAGGAGGGACATTTGCACTGTCAAGAGGCGTCAGAGGGTAAATATAGAATTCAGCATGAAGGAAGGGTACATGGAGGGGCCTGAGAATAAACCCATGCTAAAGTCACGACATCGAATGGCTTGATTCTACTAGGGTCAAGTCTTAGAAGGACGGTTAAGCCCAAGGCTTCACTTTTTCACTTGAATTCACTTGGTGGCTTGCACTCATACTAACCGGTGTACGTGCGATCCCGGTAAATTTTATCAACTTTCGTCACATCGCTTTCGTAAAGCTTATTTCATAGTTTCTTTACAATCATCTTCTCTACCGGTTATCGGACATTAATTCAATTCCCGGATCCGCTTGCTTGAGGCGTTTATTTACCTCTCGTAGTAAAGCTTTAGCCTTAGCTTTCCGCCTACGCTATACCGCATCGTCAAAATTTCAAAAACGTCAGTTGAAAATGCTTCAACAGACTCATACAAATGCATCGCAACATTGAAACGAGAACGATGGTACTCGTACTATTTTTATGAAGACGTTTGCTATTGAAAGTATCATGAAAAAGCTAATTAGATTTACTTACTTACTTAATTGGCCTAACGTCTTATGACAAGGCCTGCGCAGTATAATTTCTCCATCTGTTTCGGTCCATGGCAACTGATCTCCAGTTCCGCGGGCACCCAGTTCTCGCCAGATCTCGCTCCACCTCTTCGTCTTGTTCCTACCGGATTTGATGCGAAAACCATTTTTGCAGGATAGTTGTCCGGCATTCTAGCAACATGTCCTGCCCAATGTATCCGTCCAGCTTTAACCACTTTCTGAATACTTGGTTCGCCGTAGAGACGCGCGAGCTCGTGGTTCATTCTTCGCCTCCATACACCGTTCTCTTGCACTCCGCCAAAGATGGTTCTTAGCACCCGCCGTTCGAAAACTCCGAGTGCTCGTAGGTCCTCTTCTAGCAATGTCCACGTTTCGTGCCCGTAGAGGACAACCGGTCTAATTAGCGTTTTGTACAGTGTGCACTTTGTACGGGGGCTCAGATTGTTCGACCGCAAGTGTTTGTGGAGTCCGTAGTAGGCCCGACTTCCGCTGATAATACGTCTTTTAATCTCACGGCTGGTATTGTTGTCCTCTGTTGCCAGCGAGCCAAGGTATACGAACTCGTCGACTACCTCGAACTCATCCCCGTCGATTACCACGGTGCTGCCCAAGCGAGCCCTGTCGCGCTCGGTCCCGCCCGCCAGCATATACTTCGTTTTAGACGTATTTATCTGCAATCCAATCTTCTCTGCTTCGCGTTTCAGTCTGGTGTACTGATCTTCCACCGCCTCAAATGTTCTGCCGACAGCATCCACGTCGTCAGCAAAGCAGATAAATTGACTGGATTTATTGAAAATCGTGCCCCGCATTTCGATCGCCGCTCGCCTTATAACACCTTCAAGCGCAATGTTGAATAGCAGGCAGGAAAGACCATCTCCTTGTCGAAGTCCCCTGCGAGATTCGAATGGGTCCGACAATCCACCCGAGATTCTCACACAGCACTGGATCCCATCCATCGTAGCCATGATAAGTCTAGTAAGCTTACCCGGAAAGCCGTTTTCGTCCAAAATTTTCCATAGCTCTTGTCGGTTTACGCTATCATATGCGGCTTTGAAATCGATGAACAGGTGGTGCGTGGGGACTCGGAATTCGCGGCACTTCTGGAGGATCTGCCGCAAGGTGAAGATTTGGTCTGTTGTAGACCGACCCTCCATGAAGCCGGCCTGGTAACTTCCCACAAATCTATTGGCTATTGGCGATAGTCGATAAAAGAGGACTTGGGACAGCACTTTGTAGGCGGCATTCAGGATAGTGATGGCTCAGTAGTTCTCACAATCCAGCTTATCACCTTTCTTGTAGATAGGGCAGATAACCCCGTCTTTCCACTCCTCCGGTAGTCGTTCCGTATCCCAAATCTTGACAATCAATTGATGCAGACAGCCGGCCAACTTGTCCGGGCCCATTTTAATAAGTTCCGCTCCAATGCCATCCTTTCCCGCTGCTTTGTTGTTCTTCAGCCGCTGGATGGCTTCTTTAACTTCCCTTATCGATGGGGGTGGCACACCTTCGTCGCTTGCTGCACCAATGTGGTCACTTCCTCCGCTATCATGGTCTTCCGCCTGCACGCCATTCAGGTGTTCATCGTAGTGCTGCTTCCACCTTTCGATCACCGCACGGTCATCAGTCAAGATACCTCCATCTTTATCTCTGCACATTTCGGCCCGCGGCACGAAGCCTTTGCGAGATCCGTTGAGTTTCTGATAGAACTTTCGTGTGTCGTGAAAGCGGTACAGCTGTTCAAGTTCTTCGCACTCCTTCTCCTCTTGGTGGCGCTTCTTTTCCTTGAAGAGTCGGATTTGCTGCCTCCGCTTCTGTTTGTATCGCTCCACATTCTGACGGGTGGCTCTACGCAGCATTTGTACCCGCGCTGCGTTCTTCTCATCCAATATCTGCTGGCATTCCTCGTCAAACCATTCGTTACGTCGATTCGGTGCCACACTGCCTAGGACGTTCTCCGCTACGCTGTTAATGGCTGTTTTCACGGCATTCCAACAGTCTTCAAGAGGGGCTTCATCCAGCTCTCCCTCTTCCGGCAGCGCGGTTTCGAGAGATAACGCGTAGTTTTCGGCGACCTCTGGTTGCTTCAGTCGCGCTAGATTATACCGTGGTGGGCGGCGGTATCGTATGTTGTTCACAACAGATAGTTTTTGGCGTATCCTTACCATCACTAGGCAATTAGATTTACTATGATTCTTGAATAAGCAACATGTTCTCAGACAATTTTACAACCTTTCATGGTAATGTCTAGAAATTTTTACTACGAATCTATTATTTTTGTTATACATTGCAATAACGCCGAAAGTAACGTATAATAAATTTGACTAAACAACGCTAGGGCTAAACAGAAATCTTTTTAGCCAATATTTACTGATGCGTTCTTTCATTTTTACGTTCTAATATACCCAGGTAACCAATAAGCAATTA
The DNA here is from genome assembly GCF_943734655.1 of Sabethes cyaneus. Lineage (NCBI taxonomy): Eukaryota > Metazoa > Arthropoda > Insecta > Diptera > Culicidae > Sabethes > Sabethes cyaneus. The sequence goes on from NC_071353.1 coordinate 74,580,202, forward strand.
GAATAAGCAGTAAATCAGTCGTTTATTAGCATCCCTGGCATTTTATACTGCAGATTGCTGTTTATCAGCCTTTTGACTGCATAACTGTCGCAAATTGGCATCCACAATTCTATTTAAATTCTTCTTGTCGGTAACTAGCTGCAAATAAGCCTTGTCAGCATTATAAGAGGGCTAGCCGTAAAGTAGCCGCATATTTTGCCAAAATAGCATTTAAGGCAACTTAAATGCTTATTGGCTTGCATTTAAATTGCATTGGAAATGCTTATTGGTTACCTGGGTAGTATACCCTACCATAAAATTTCTTTTTGTGTAGCTTATTCTTGCGAGAAAACCCTGATAGAGAGTTGCGAAGACGGTCCTCTTTTTCTCATGCTTTGGCTGTTCTTGGTTTCATTTTCGGGTTGACAAATCAAACTTGTGCGTGAAATCCTCATTGTGTATGTAAACTGTGCGTTTTAGAATGATATATTTTGGTACTAGTTGGTCCACGGGTATTTCACATTTTACAAAAAAGTCAATTTCCAGTGGAAAAAAACAAGACTAAAACAATTTTAAATGTGTGTTTTTCAAAAATCACCAACTGTGAGTTATCAATACTTTTCCATTTTTGACCAACGATAACGGCTGGCTGCGTTTGACAGATCGTACTGGCTGCGCGAGTCTCTCTCAGGGAGAAACCAATCCAGCATAGGAGCCAAGTTTATGGCTTTTGTACATCCACATTGATTTTGGATCAAAAAATAACGGTTTAATGGTTGTGTTTTACATGGGTTTTTAAATCAATTTTGATTTTTTAATTTTTCAGTAGTAAAATATTAGATTGTAATTACTTAAATGGAGAGTAATTTGAAAAAAACAGCGATTTGATAAAAACTGTCACAAAAGTATTGGCTCTAAAGTTGGCATCGCTGGTTTAATGATAATTCCGCTCAAGTAGTAGTAGAAAGAGTGCAACGAATTCGTGTATATGTAAACAACACAATCGCGGTGTGCAGCAAGCTTTTTAATTTTCACTACTGCTTTTCATTGAGAGGATTATTGGAAGATACAAGATACTTTTCAACAAAAGTGGGGTATATTTTCTGTATAAACTGTTTCTTTTTTCAGAAACAAGTTGAAGAAATTACGGTAGGGCTATTCAAAATCGGGAAGAAAAAGTGCTTTAGTGGTGTGTGCATTGTATGCGTTTGTACACCCTCAGCGGAAATCATGATCATCATGAAAATTAATTGCCTGTGTTTGAACCTTAAGCAACAAATTAACTTTTTAGAGTGTGGCAAACGAGCTAAAGCCAAGTGTCCACTATAGAGTTATTTTGGTAGAGTAAAAAGCGTAGAGCGTAGAGACTCTACCAGCTGTGTATACACTATAAGGCATCTCAGCTGTAGAGAAATTCTACGTAGAGCTCTACCACGCACTCTACGGGGTGTGTCCACTGGGGAAACTGTAGAGCGTAGAGTTCAACCAAACGCTATGTCAACAAAGCATTTGGTAGAGCTCTATGCTCTATCTAACCTGCTAGATAGAGCTGTAGAGAACAATTTCGCTTTTGAACCGATTTCGCAACATGACGCCATATTTTTCTGATGCAACTGCTGCGAACAAATTATGTACCTACGTATGTACAGCAAAGTGTGCGTAAGATAAATGTCAGAAATATAGCACATTCACAGGCCAAATGGAAATTCAAGTGAATATTTTATTTCTAAGTGAAATTATATGAGGTAGCTTTTTATTATCCAGGAAAGTAATTTTGCATTATGATAGGCCGTTTTTTCAGGTAATAATTGACAGGTAGGGTGGTTGTAATTCACACAATGATCGCAAAACCGCGCAAAACATGACAGGACGTCATGCTTTCGTAGCATGGGCTCTATTCTCAGTCACCTTACTGGTCGACTGCTGGACTGCTCGATTGCGCATCTGGTCGACTAGGCTGCTCGGCTGGATTGATCGACTAGACTGCTCGATTTGATTGCTCGACAGGACTGCTCAACTGGACTGTTGAGTTCGACTGCTCGATTGGACTGATCAACTTGACTGCTCGTCTGAACTGGTCAATTGAACTGCTTGACTGGACTGTCCAATAATACTGCTCGATTTAACTTCTCAACTAGGCTACTCGATTAAACTTCTCGACTGGACTACTCGACTTAACTGCACGACTGGACAGCTTGATTCAACTGCTGGACTGAACTGGTCGATTAAACTGTTTGGTTGGACTGTTCGGTTCGACTGCTCGATTCAATTGCTCGACTGGACTACTCGACTCAACTGTTCAACTGAACCTCGATTCAACTGCTCGATTCGACTATTCGAATCGGCTACTCGACTCAATTGCTTGACCCGATTGCTCGATTCAATTTCTCGACTAGACTACTCGATTTAACTGCTCGACTGGACTACTTGACTGAACAGCTTGATTCAACTGGTCGACTCGACTGCTCGCCTCATTTGCTTGACTCGACTGCTTGATTCGACTACTTGACTCGCCTGCTCGACTGGATTGCTCAACGCGATTTCAAATCGGCTCATTTGAAACAGAAAATCTCGGTACCAGCTTTTCAAAAAGGCTTAACTGCAAAATGTAAACAAACCGAGTGAGGGTTCTTCTCGCTATGCTAGTCCAGCAGGAAATAACTCACTCGGTTTGTTTACATTTTGTAGTTGCGCCGGTTGGGTAGTCGTGCTAAAAACCCGCACAAAATAGACTTCAGTGTATCACGATTTTTGTAAAAATGAGAACCACCCTACTAGGCATAACAAAACTAACGAAAAACGTATTTAAAATAAATAAGTAATTATTTAATTATTAAAAATTAGTTTTACAATTATTGCGAAAATTAGAACAACCCCAACCATCAATTACATCAAAAGAAAGGCCTTTCTGAATGAAAAATTTCTTTTCCGGATACTAAAAGGCCGTTTTCATAGTCATTCGTCTAATTTCAAAGAAGAATAAAATTATCAATTAAATTTCCATTTCCATTTCTATGAAAAATAAAGACATGTTTGACATTCATCTTATATACACACTTTATATACGCGTATATGTATGCGCGATTTGTTTGCGTCGGTTGCATCAGCAAAATATGGCGTCATTAGGGTTGCCAAGTCTGATAATTACAAAAACCGGCCGCTCTGTCAGGCCTTCAAAAAATGCGAAGGGGGGGGGGGGGGGGGGTTTGGCAGCATATTAGAGAATTTGTCTGTAATGTGTAATGTGAGTTAGACGTCGCCGGTAGCATGTAAACGGCATAGAGAGAAAGTGGGAGTCGGTTGACAGTTTCCCGTGTAAATTATTGAAGATAGCTAGTTTTTGAGTGACAACTACTTGCTTCTGGCGCTAGCGGACAATTTAATGCATATTACCGCCAGAAGCAAGGTATTATCACTGCAAAACTAGCTATCTTCAATGATCCACTGTTCAGAATTGCTAATAAATTTATCAGACAATTTAAAAGACCAGGCAAAAAACAAATCCGGTTTCATACGTCGGAAAACCGGCCTTTTTACCGGATTGACTGGCCACCGGCTTTGCAAGTGAAAACCCGGTCGGGCCGTCCAAAAACCGGCCACTTGGCAACCCTAGGCGTCATATTGCGAAATACAGTCGATATTTGTATAACGCGGGTAATTGGGACCGCGTTATGTGAAGCGCGTTATACAAATACACATAGCATATGGAAATTGAGTTAATTGGGGCTATACCCGAATTTTACGAAATTTTGAATCAACACGACCATGGTTCCTTTGGGAAAGATGTCAAGTATATATTTTTCCATCTTACAGATGCTTGGTGAGACAGAAAAAATCCACTGTTAGTCTTCCAGAGCTTCCGGAACATCCGCTAAATTTTCATTTTTGTGAAGTCTTCTCATAGCTTCAAAATTCTTTTTAAAGTTCCTATGGCTTATTATTTGGCGTAATATAAGTAAAGCAAACAATCCGTGCTATTGAGAAGCCATCATAGGATTCTCCGACAAATCCGGAACATCCGTAAAACTGGTCAACGAGCGAAAATTGTTCTTTGAGTTCGACATTATGTTCATTCAACCTCGAAGTGAACAATGTGAAATAGGACCATTCTATGGCCAAATTGAGTCACAAATGGTCAAAATATACTTCTAGTGTAGTCAAATTACACTCAAAATATTCACGATATATTTTGAATTTTCCGGAAGACCACTCAACCGCTTCGTAAGGTCATTTATTTATTACTTTTTTTTACCAATTACCCGACCTTAGTTACTTCAAAAATATTTTACCAATTTTAACCAACTTTGCCAATACGAAAATTTCAACAGATATTCCGGGACCTCCAGCAGGCCAACCCGTAACTTTGTGGTTTCCGTATATCACTTAGAGAGTCAACTGTTATATGCCCTACAACTTCTTAAAAGACACCACGGTCGTATCTTTTCAAAATCGCTCAAAATTCGAGTTTAGCCCCAATTAACTCAATATCCATATGCTACGTGTATTTGTTATACGCGGAAAACCGCGTGGTACCCGCGCTATAGAAATCCGCGTTATACAAATCTCTACTGTAGTTTCAAAAACGAAATCGTTCTCTACCGAGTTCTCTACAGCTCTATCTAGCAGGTTAGATAAAGCGTAGAGTATATGTAGAGCTCTACCAAACACAAAACGAACGTGTATACACTTTAGAGTTTTTTGTAGTAGAGAACTCTCCGATAGAGTTGCTGTAGAGCTCTATCAGTGAGCTCTACAGGGTGTATACACTACTCTACCTAACTCTACGTTAGATTTTTCTCTAGCTCTACCTGAAAAACTCTATAGTGGACACTTGGCTTTTCTGAACAATTAACTTTTTAGAGAGTTAACTTTTCCGAGTGTCCACTGTATATTCATTGAAGTCTGCGAAAATGATCTTTTGTGTCTACATTATTTTTCTATAAATCACGTAAATATTATAAAACTAAATGATGAACACCTATCAAGTAACATAAATGACGCTTACAAGTATTTACGCACCCAAGGAAAGAAAATATAATTATTCTACGCAATACGTTGTAAATTTTACTGGCAGATGAGGATTTTGAGGAATACGGAACGGATATTTAAAAATATAGTCAAGTTAATTATAGATGTATCTGGGAAATTAAATAATGATTATTGCGGCAGTAGAAAGGCTAGGTCACGCCGCTAGGTACATTAATTCGGGTTTTTATCTAGCTCTTTAATAACGCTTCGTGCGCCTTTTAGATGTTCTAAGAAATTGGTAATCGAATTATATTGCACATTTTCGTCGAAGATAGTAGAGATCTATCTTTTTCCCTTTAGGTAGGAGCTATCCCTTGTTTCTTTTATTTCTACATGTTCACCTACGGTTGACTTTATAATAACTTTTTTTAGATTTTCAAAGTGTTCTACCCTAAGTTGTACATGGTGGAATACAGCATAAATTTACTCACGCAAAACAAGTGAGATTAGCTGCGCAAAGCTGCTCTCCCCCGAGATATACCCCCTTAAGGGTCATGTAAAAATAAAAAAGCTAGTGATTGCTTCTAATAGGAAAAAGTTAGAACTCTACTGTCTTCGACAAAAATGTGCAATTTAATTAGATTACCAATTTCTTAGAACATTTGCAAGTCATACGAAGCGTTATCAAAGAGCTAGATAAAAAACTATTTTGAAGGATGTTCCTATGAGTTTGGCTCTATAACTTTTTTCATGTAAGAAATAGAAATCTTCAGTATTCAACAAAGTTTCTTAAAATTAGTTTTTCTACAAATTTTCTGGAGACAGCAATCATTTGTGACTTAAAATAGAGAAAATATGTTTTGAATCTGCTTGAGGACACCCTAATATCTGAATATTTTTTCATCACTAGAAAGTGCTTTTTAAATGAAGAAACGTTTCTGAAGCAACTATTATGCTGAGTTGTAAGGTTCCGATGCTATTACTTATGTCTCACTTTCTTAGAATCCCTCCCACTTACTTACTTACTTAGGTGGCTTGCCGTCCTAAGACAAAGCCTGTTGAACAAAATTTCTCCATGTAACTCGGTTGAGGGCTACCGCTCTCCAATTCCTCGGACACCGAGTACTCTCCGCCAGATCTCGCTCCACCTGGTCTAACCATCTTGCTCGCTGCGCTCCTGGTCGTCTTGTTCCTACCGGATTTGAGGCGAACACCATCTTTGCAGGGCAGTTGTCCGGCATTCTTGCAACATGCCCTGCCCATCGCATCCGTCCAGCTTTAGCCACCTTCTGGATGCTGGGTTCGCCATAGAGCTGTGTGAGTTCATGGTTCATCCTCCGCCTCCATACTCCGTTCTCCTGTACGCCGCCGAAGATCGTTCTTAGCACTCGTCGTTCGAAAACTCCGAGCACTCGCAGGTCCTCCTCGAGCATTGTCCATGTTTCATGCCCGTAGAGAACAACCGGTCTAATAAGCGTCTTGTACAGGGTGCACTTTGTACGGGGACTTAGTCTGCTCGACCGCAATTGCTTGTGGAGCCCATAGTAAGCACGACTTCCGCTGATAATACGCCTCCGAATCTCACGGCTGGTATCATTGTCCGCCGTTACCAGTGAGCCAAGGTAGACAAATTCATCGACTACCTCAAACTCATCGCCGTCGATCAATATACTACTGCCCAAGCGGTGTCGTTCGGCCTCGGTTCCGCTGGCCAGCATGTACTTTGTTTTAGACGTATTTACCTTTAACCCAATCTTTTCTGCTTCGCGCTTTAGTCTGGTGTACTGTTCAGCCACCGCCACAGATGTTCTGCCGATAATATCCATGTCATCGGCAAAGCAGACGAATTGACTAGATTTGTTGAATATCGTGCCCCGCGTGTTGATATCCGCTCGGTTCATAATACCTTGTAGCGCTATGTTGAACAGCAGGTATGAAAGACCATCACCTTGACGAAGCCCTCTGTGTGATTCGAATGAACTTGACAATCCACCCGAAATCCGAACACAGCACTGCGTACCATCCATCGTAGATTTAATCAGTTTGATGAGCTTCCTGGGGAAGCTGTTCTCGTCCATGATTTTCCATAGCTCTTTCCGGTCGATGGTATCATATGCGGCTTTGAAGTCAACGAATAAATGATGCGTGGGAACTCTGTATTCACGGCTCTTTTGGAGGATTTGCCGCAGTGTAAATATTTGATCCGTTGTAGACCGACCTTCGACGAAGCCGGCTTGATAAGTTCCCACAAATCTATTCGCAATTGGTGATAGACGGCGGAAAATGATTTGGGACAGCACTTTATAAGCGGCATTGAGAACGGTGATCGCTCGATAGTTCTCACAGTCCAACTTGTCGCCCTTTTTGTAGATCGGGCAGATAACCCCATCTTTCCACTCCTCCGGTAGCTGTTTCGTATCCCAAATTCTAACAATTAGTCGGTGTAGACAAACGGCCAGCTTTTCTGGTCCCATTTTAATAAGCTCCGCTCCGATGCCATCTTTTCCAGCTGACTTGTTGTTCTTTAGCTGCATGATGGCCTCCTTAACTTCGCCTATCGTTGGGGCTGGCACCTCTTCCCCGTTTGCTGCACCGTCGAAATCGCTTTCCCCGCCGCCATGGTTTTCCGCCTGGGCGCCATTCAGGTGTTCGTCGAAGTGCTGCTTCCACCTATCCGTCACCTCACGATCGTCCGTCAGAATACTGCCAGTCTTATCCCGACACATTTCGGCTCGCGGCACAAAGCCTTTGCGGGATCCATTCAGTTTCTGGTAGAACTTCCGCGTTTCCTGAGAACGATGCAGCCGCTCCAACTCCGCATATTCCTGCTCTTCCAGGTTGCGGTTTTTCTCCCGAAAGATTTGGTTTCGCTGCATCTTCTTCTGTTTGTGTCTTTCCACGTTCTGACGTGTGGCACTGCGCATCTTGGCCGCCCGCGCAGCGTTCTCCTCATCCATCACCCTCCTACATTCATCGTCAAACCAATCGTTCCGCTGATTCCGGGCCACATGCCCGATGGAGCTCTCCGCTACACTGCTGATGGCTGTTTTGATAGTGTTCCAACAGTCCTCGAGAGGGGCTTCGTCCAGCTCGTCCTCTTCCGGCAGTGCAGCTTCGAGTGAATGCGCGTAGTTTGCGGCGACGTCTGGCTGCTTCAGCCGCGCGAGATCTAACCGAGGCTGGCGTCGGTACCGAATGTTGTTCACAACGGAGAGTCTTGGGCGCATCTTAACCATCACTAGGTAGTGGTCTGAGTCAACGTTAGCGCTTCGATAGGATCTGACGTCGATAATGTCTGAGAAGTGCCGACTGTCGATCAAAACGTGGTCGATCTGTGATTCTGTCTGATTTGGTGACCTCCAGGTGTACTTATGGTGGATTCTGTGCTGGAAAAAGGTACTACGTACGGCCATATTCTTGGAGGCGGCAAAGTCGATAAGTCTTAGGCCCATTTCATTGGTTCGCTGGTGTGCACTGAACCTTCCAATCACCGGTTTGTATTCCTCCTCCTGGCCGACCTGAGCATTGAAATCCCCGATGACGATCTTGATATCATGTTTTGGGCAGCGGTCGTATTCACTCTCCAACTGCGCGTAGAATTCATCCTTGTCGTTATCGGTACTTCTGAGGTGAGGGCTGCGCACGTTGATGATGCTTATGTTGAAGAATCGGCCCTTGATTCTCAACCTGCACATTCGAGGATTGATTGGCCACCACCCAATCACCCGTTTCCGCATCTCGCCCATCACTATGAAAGCTGTACCCAGCTCGTGTGTGTTGCCGCAGCTCTGGTAGATGGTATGTCCATCTCTGAACGTACGTACCGTTGAGCTCTTCCAGCACACCTCCTGCAGCGCTACGACGTCGAACTTGCGGCTCTTCAATACGTCGGAGAGCACTCGAGTGCTCCCTTGGAAGTTGAGAGATCGGCAGTTCCACGTCCCGAGTTTCCAATCCATAGTCCTTTTTCGTCGCGTGGGTCTATTCCGATTGTTCCAGTAAGAATATATTTGTTCTTCGTTCCATGCTTTAATATTTTTCGTGGTGACGGCTTGCAAAGCCTGCTACACCAACCCCCTGTTTCGCCGGAGGGCCAACGAAGCTCGAAAGAGCCCTCCTTTCCTGTCAGCATACGACCTTGGCTTCCACCGGGGTTGGTTACCCGATCTCCACCAAAGTTGCTCGTATCCCGGCTGGTACCACGAGGCGGTAGGAATAGGAGTTGCTGAATAAGAGGCTATGAACCACTGTAGGGTCTATTTTATGCCTACACGTGCACAAGGCACCGACGGTACGCATTATTCAGCCGTTTACCAGCCAGAATCCCTCCCACTGCGCAAAGTAATTTGTGAACAACCCCACAATTACATAGGCAAAATAGGAAACAATAAAAAAGAAGAAAACAAAAAGTTATTTATATGCTTTAATTCTACTACTGTGTTTTATTGATAAATACGTATTTCGGTCTCGACGTGAGACCTTCATCAGTATCTAACTAACTTAGTCTAAGTTAGTTAGATACTGATGAAGGTCTCACGTCGAGACCGAAATACGTATTTATCAATAAAACACAGTAGTAGAATTAAAGGATATAAATAACTTTTTGTTTTCTTCTTTTTTATTGTTTCAGGTATTCTACTAAGACGCTCAAATAAACATTAGTTAATTTGAAAATAGGAAAGACAAATTAACAACACGTTTTTGAATTATCCCTTAGGTATAAAAGGCAGCAATAGCGATAATTAACGAATATTAACTGAACAGATTTTTCTTGACGTTACAACGGAGCTACGACCCTCTCTGTGTAAAGCAGAGCGTTGTAACGTCACGAAAAGTAAACGCTGTTTAAAAATTAACTTTACTATTTATCGGAATTCTGAAAATGGCAAGTTGTTCAGTATTCATTTTTTATCAAATCATAGAAGAAAGTCTTTAGATAAAATTTGAAAGAGAGCAGAATTTTCATGTTATTCAACAGAAGAACCAAAAGACGAATTTCTGGCGCGTTGCAACGTCACGCTACATTTTTGCTTTCCAAAACAATCTGGGTAAACTTACTTACTTACTTATGTGTCCATGTCCACCGGTCCGGCGGAACAAAGGGATGAAATCAGAGATCTCCACTGCTGACGGTTACCCGCCATGACTTTTACCTGTCGCCAGGACAGGTTCTCGTCTACAGCCCGGATGTCGTTGGCTCCGTCGCCATGAGCCTCTGGGTCTGCCTCTTCTACGCTGTCCTTGTGGATTACAGTCGAGTGTTTCTTTGCAAACCTCGTTCGCTCCTTTCCTCAAGGTGTGTCCGATCCACTTTCACCTACGTTCACGAATTTCTGTGGCTATCGGCCATTGAAGACACCGACGATGGAGTTCCTCATTGGATATCCAATTATCAGGCCACCAGGCACGAATGATGTATCGCAGGCACCGGTTAATGAATACCTGCAGTTTTTGCGTTGTCTCCGCTGAGACGCACCACGTTTCGCAGGCATACAGCAGTACGGATTTAACGTTTGAATTAAAGATTCGGGTTTGCGTACGTAGAGTGATCTGGTTTGAGCGCCAAATGTTTCGCAGACCTGCAAAGGCACCCTGGCCTTCCTAATCCGTGTGGCTATATCAGGCTTGGTACCACCATCGGGCGTTGTTTGGCTACCAAGATATTGAGAGGCGTCTACCTGCTCAACTTGTTGTCCCGCTACTGTGAAGTTGGTGGAATTGTCAGTGTTCACTACCAATGACTTAGTTTTCGCTACATTGACTGTAAGATCTGCTGCCCGGGAGCTCTCGGAGAGGTCGTCTAACTTGCTCTGCATATCGTTTCGGCGTTGTGCGAGCAAGACAATGTCGTCGGCTAGGTCGAGGTCATTTAGCTGCTCCATCGTTAGAGGATTCCAAGGCAATCCTCGATTTGGTCTACTGTCAATTGCTCCAACTAATATCTCATCCATAACGATGAGAAACAGAAGCGGTGATAAAATGCAGCCCTGTCTCACGCCAGCAGTAACCCTTATGGGGTCGGACAAGACACCGTCGTGCAAAACCTTGCTCGAGAACGCCTCGTACTGAGCCTCGATGAGATGGACTAGCTTATCTGGAACTCCTCTACGCCTAAGTGCGCCCCAGATGTTTTCGTGATTGAGTCGGTCGAACGCCTTTTCGAAGCCAACGAACACCAGCAGAAGAGAGTCCTGGAATTCGTTGATCTGCTCCAATATAATGCGGAGCGTTGTGATATGGTCTACACATGATCGGGCAGCACGGAATCCAGCTTGCTGCCGCCGGAGAGTAGCGTCGATCTTCTCCTGGATCCGGTTGAGGATTACCTTACAGAGTACTTTGAGAGTAATACAGAGCAACGTGATGCCACGCCAGTTACCGCATTCAGTTAGGTCTCCTTTCTTAGGGACTTTGACCAATATGCCCTGCATCCAGTCCACCGGAAAAATCTGGGTAAAGCAAATGCCATTAATTTGTTCACCTTTATTAGGAAATTTTATGCTCTTTCCGAATATATAATATTTTTTGATGGTTTCTCAACGATTTTTCCAGCTGAAACACAAATACTGTGCAAAGAAGAGTCAAAACGTTGCAACGTCACGGCGGAATGTGTCACTACTGTTCCTGAAAGTCTCATGATGGACAAATAAAAAACAAAATGAGCTATGATTTTTTGAAAATTTCAAGCTTCCTTGAATCCTGCGATGCCCCGGTTAAATATTTCGATATTGACCGCCAACGTCAACGAGTGATAGTGAGTAAGGAAGGGATCACACCCGCGAAACGGTTTTCCGTGAAAAGGTACTTTCCGCCGAAAAGATTCTCCGCGGAACATTATATTCCGCGTTATAATCAACCGAGAGTTGATTTTCCGCGAAAAGGTATGCAGTAAAAATTATACAATCACGGCGAACATTTAAATGTTATCAGCTTTATTTTATCTGGCGTAGAAACAGGGGGAGTGGTTTTCTACTGTGCTATAAGAAAAAAATTGGAAATTTGCATATAAACCTTGCTAATGCATTAGAAAAAAGTTACATATTATGCATTGGGGTCGAAAACGACCCAAGCTTTGAAATTGCTCTCATTCATCCCTTTTAAATCCAAATTTCGTTTTCTTTACCTCGTGTGAAAGGTATGGTCAAAAGCTGACACTCAAGGTCATTAGGGAATATTTGTTCGCTAATGGCCACTTCTGCGTCAGTTCCGGAACAGCCACTTCCAGGTCCGGGGGACATTTGTATACTTTGAGATAATTCATTTTGCGGCACATCAAATCAGTTTGGCTTGATAAAATAAGACTAATTGAAGTACAATGGGGACATTTTGGACCCAAATGGCCACTTCACGATCGGTTCCGGAACATCCGGTTCCCGGTTTTTGGGGACATTTTAGGTTTTTGGGATAACTCATCTTGCGACACATCAAATCACATTGGCTTGATCAAATAAGACTGATGGAAGTAAAATAAGGTCATTTAGAAGCCGCATGGCCACTTTACCATCGGTTCCGGAACATCCGGTACCTGATTTCGGGGGACATTTTTGAATTTTGAAATAATTCATCTTGCGGCACCTCTAATCACAACGCCTTAATCAAATAAGATAGTTACAAGAGCTACGGGGACAATTTGAAGACAAATGGCCATTTCATCATCGGTTCCGGAACATCGGATGCACGGTTTATGAGAACATTCTTGGATAGGATCATGCGGCACATCAAATCACATTGGCTTGATAAGATAACACTAATGGAAGTTCAATGGACACATTTTGGAGCCACATGACCATTTCACCATCGGTTCCGGACCATCCGGTACCCGGTTTTTGGGGACATTTTTGGATTGCAGGGTAATTCAGCCCGAATGCCACGTTTTATGGTTCATTATAAATACAGGGTACCGGATTATATGCGACTAACGCCACATTGTACTTCCATCATCTTGTTATATTGAATTATTTCAAAATCCAAAACTGTCCCCCGGAATCAGATACCGGATGTTCCGAAACATGGGTTTCGTAAAGTAGCCATTTGGCTTCTAAATGACCTAGTTCTACTTCCATCAGTCTTATTTGATCAAGCCGATGTGATGTGATCTGTCGCAAGATGAGTTATCCTAAATTACAAAAATGTCCCCGAAAACCGGGGACGTGGCCATTTGCTTTCAAAATGTCTTTATGATGCTTTCAATAGTCTTAATTTATCAAACAGATGTAATTCGACGTGTCGCAAGATAAATCATCCTAAAAATCAAAATTGTCCCCTAAAACCGGGTACCCGATGTTCCGGAACCGATGGTGAAGTGGCCATTTGGGTCCAAAATGTCCCCATTGTACTTTAATTAGTCTTATTTTATCAAGCCAATGTGGTTGATGTGCCGCAAAAAGAATTATCTCAATGTATGCAAATGTCCCCCGGACCTGGTAGTAGTAGGTGTTCCGGAACCCACGCAGAAGTGGCCATTGGTCAACAAATATTCCCTAACATACCTTAGGTGCCAGTTTTTGACCAAACCTTTCAAACGAAATAAAGAAAGCGAAATTTGGATTGAAAATGGATGGATGAGAGCAATTTCAGAACTTGGGTCGTTTTCGACCCCAATGCATAATATGTAACTTTTTTTGCTGTAGCTCTTCTAGATGTCGCTGAAAGCTGAAGCTCGCCCACAATGCCAGTTTTCGGAAGTTAGGAAAAGTCAGAAAATTTCAAGTCTCTAGCTCTTTCCGTTACTGAGTATCAAGCTTTGAAAGTATCAGGTATCAGCATCTTTGGCTCGAGCAGCACGTTCCTCACAATCATGTGGAAGATTTGTGCCTTGCCCATCTTGCCCGTATCATCATTTACCTGATGAGGACGGAAAGGAAAACAGGAGGAATAGGAAGAGGTGGATGAGGAATTTGGACAAGCACAAACATATACATACCGAGAAATTTTTGTACCCCCGAAGGGATATTGCAATCCTTGGTAGTTAACTTATCAATAGTACACCCTCGGGGGGTATACTCATGATAAATAAGAGCTTATAGCTCAATACCGCTTTCTGTAAGAAACATCAAAATGTCTCGTAATTTTAGTTTCCTAAAATCCGATTCATTTAAGACGTAGGATCCAAAGATCCTATGACGCAATTGTGCTACTGCAGGACAGTTGCAAATTACGTGATATGGTGTACCGTAGTCGGATTCACATAAATTACAATGAAACGATTCAGCTCGCTGAATCGTAGCTCTAGGATAATTTAGTCTGCAGTGACCAGTCAGTGATCTGAAAAGAATACTGCAATTTACCTTTGAGTGTTGCAAAAGAAATTTCGCACAAGGCTTAACAATGAAACTTTTCGTTTGACGACAAGTTTCAAGATTTTCCCAATAACGTACATGTTCAGATGAAAACCAAGATCGAATCTTTTGTTTTATCCAACATGCCACATGCCGCAATTGGTAAAGCAGGTTCCGGTCCGAAAACCGACTTTTCTGCTCCAGATCTTGCTAGTTCATCAGCCCATTCATTTCCGGTTATACCAGAATGGCCAGGAACCCAAACCAGATGAACGGCATTTAGAATGCTTAGTTCTTCTAATTGGGTGTGGCAGGCGATTACTTGTTTTAGATTTAGGATTAGCCGCACAAAGGGCTTTTATAGCGGCTTGACTGTCAGAACAGAAGTAGATAATCTTGCCTATCAGTTCTTTCTAAAGTGCAAACTGAGCTCCGCACATAATTGCAAAGATTTCAGCTTGAATAACGGTGCAGTAACTACCCAACGAATAGGATTCCTCCAATTCCAGCTCACGGCAGTAAACACCAGCACCCGCGCGACCTTCGTACAAGGAACCATCGATATAACAGACCACATAGTCGGAAATTTTCCTTTCCATGTAGCCTGACATCCAATCCCCTCTAGGAGGAAAGTCACTTGAAAAAGTCCTATACGGGAAAGTACGCATGAGCGTTACATCGCTAGGAGCAAGAGCAAACTTGTCCTCAGTAACAATTTGCGACCACAATCGAGTATGACCAGTGGAACCGTCCACAGACTGCTAAAGGCCAATCGCGTGTAGTCGATAAGCACATATTAGTGCCTCTTGCTTCAGGTTGAAGTGTAGAGGTTTAATATTGAAAATAGCTTCTAGGGCGGCAGTAGGAGTTGTAGTAAATGCACCAGGCATTGCCATTAAACACATCGTTTGAAGATGGTTTAGCTTTGTCTGGACAGTCCTCACAACTTCCCCTCTCTGCCACCATACAAGACAACCATACGCCAGTATTGGTCTAACAACGACCGTGTACAACCAGTGTATGTATTTGGGTTTAAGCCCACGTACTTCACTTCGTTCACAACATCAACATCCGAATCGTAAAAGCGCAGAGCGCGAGCTCCATTGGTATTTCTACGTCTTGAAAATAAGACGATAGATGTTTTGCTCAGATTTACCGAAAGTGCAGTTTCTCGGCACCACGTTTCCACGACGCGTAGTGCCTGCTGCATTAAGTCAAATAATGTGCCTATGCACTTTCCAACTACTAGGATGAGATAGTCATCCGCAAAACCATATGACGGATAGCCTAGACCATTGAGTTTCCTCAATAGGCCATCCGCCGCAAGGTTCCATAAAAGAGGCGAGAGAATGCCACCTTGTGGACATCCATAAACACTTTGCTTCCAAATGCTTGCTTGCCGTTAGGACGAAAAAAACAATCGGTTACTGAGCATTTGTTCTATCCACTTTATGATTATTGAAGGCACATTATGATAACGAGCAGCCTCCAAAATGGAAGCGAAAGATACGTTATCAAACGCGCCTTCAATATCCAAAAAAGTTCCTAAGCAAGATTCCTTTTGTGAAAAAGCAACCTCAATTTTATCCACCACATCGTGTAATAAAGTGGTTGTAGACTTGCCACTTTGATAAGCATGTTGTGCTGGATGAAGAGGAACTTCTACTAAGCTTGTTTCGCGGATGTGGTGATCAACAATCCGCTCAAGTGATTTAAGCAAGAAAGACGTTAGACTGATTGGTCTAAAACTTTTTGCTTGCTCGTATGTCGCGCGTCCATCTTTAGGAATAAACTTAATGGTTATTTCACGCCATTGAGTTGGGATGTACCCAATAGCAATACTGCACACAAACATCCTTCTCAGAATGTGTTTGAAGTACTTGAATCCTTTCTGCAGTAGAATAGGGTATATTCCATCTGTTCCAGGAGATTTGTATGGAGAGAAGCTGTTCACGGCCCACTCAATCGCTTCAGTTGTGACAAGTCTCCGAGCAAAAGCCCATGAGTCTAAGCCACCTAAAACGATTTCTGGATCGTTCCGAACTTCAGGTTCCACACAGCCCGGAAAGTAACTATAAAAGAGACATTCCAGGATTTCATTGTCATTCGAACAGTGTTCACCGTTCGAACTTCGAATGTTATTAACCTGATAATCTTTCGATTTTGACAGTATTTTATTAAGTCGACTTGTCTCGCTGAAACTGGAAACGTTGCTACAGAACCTGTGCCAGCTCGTGCGTGCTGAAGATCGTAGAGCCTTTGCATAGGCTTTCCGGGCCTGCTTGAAAGGCTCCACGCCATCCCTCCGACGTCTATTCCAGGCTCTCCTGCATCGTTTCTTTAGTTCCGCGAGATGAGAGTACCACCATGGTGTTCCTCTAGTCGTTTTAATAGTTTTTAGCGGGCAAGCTACTCCAAAAGCTTCCGCAATAAAAGATGTTGTGACATCTACAGCCACATCCAAGTCGATCGATGACTCAATCGTCGGTTCGAATCCTTGAAATTGCGTCGCCAGTTTCTCCTCGAAAAGTTCCAGTCAGAAAATCTCGGATTGCGAAATGTTGCAGCGTTCAAGGAGACACCCAAATGATCAAAATATATAAAGCAATGATCAGATATTAGTGTCTCATTTGAAACATGCCATTGTGCCAACTCATGACTGATCTTGTTAGAGCAGAGTGTTATATCTAACACTTCCTCTCTACCAGCTCGTATGTAAGTTAGACAATTGCCAATGTTGGTACTACTCAAATATTCCATCAAATCAGAGCCTCTCAGATTGTCAACTAGTCAATTAGGCAACAAATATTCCCTAACATACCTTAGGTGCCAGTTTTTGACCATAACTTTCAAACGAGATAAAGAAAACGAAATTCGGATTGAAAATGGAAGGACGAGAGCACTTTCAAAACTTGGGTCGTTTTCGACCCCAATGCATAATATGTAACTTTTTTTGCTGTAGCTCTTCTAAATGTCGCTGAAAGCTGAAACTCCCCCACAATGCCAGTTTTCGAAAGTTAGGAAAAATCAGAAAATGTCAAGTCTCTAGCTCTTTCCGTTACTGAGTATCAAGCTTTGTGAGTATGCCGATGGGTCGAAAACGACCCCAATGCACTAGGAAGGTTGAATTATACTCTTTTTGTTCGTGTTGCCACCGCGACTATTATTCTGATCTATTGTGATGTGTCCTCTTTTAATTTATGCCATGCCGTATCACTGTATCAGTGAGCTATCAAAGTTTGATGAACCACCTCTACTACTGTCGGCATTTATCCTAATCAGGTGATGCATTTCGTATGAAATTTATCACCTGATTAGTAGCAGCATTCCAAATATCGCAGGGCCGAGTCAGCCCCTTATCAAGGTATCTATCTCGTTTCTGATATGTATAGTGCAACACAGTCGCACAACAAATGTTCGGATCTTTCAATCTTATGATTACAAAAGCGACAGTTAGCTTCATTACGTTTACCGATGTCAGGTGATACTTACAAGGACAATGTCCTGTTATCAAACCGGTGTATGTGCTCAAGTCGGATTTTGAAAGGTTTAGTAGTTTTTGTGATTAATGAGCATTTGGCTTTATGAAGCGTTTTGATTGCCGGGCATTCGAGGTAATCTTCCAGTTAGACTCTACCTTTAGTTTTTCCCAGCTTATAAGTTCCATTTTAAGGACATAGGAAGATAGTCCAAAAAAGGTTCGGGTCCTATAAACTGTATGGATGACCTAGAGAGCCTTAGAGAGTCGCCATCTTAAACCAAAAATCCTTGCTACTACAAGGATCCTTCATTTCAGGCGATGTTTTCTCGCTTTCGCTTTCGTTTTCGTCTCCCAGTTAGCTTCGAAGTACGACTCTGGTCTAACAAGCCAGTCGTCGTTTGCTCGGCTGGATGGTGGTGTTGGACTCAGTAGGATCGTTGCACTAGCCCCGTCATTGTTCTGTACTCTAATAACCGGTTGCGAAGTCTGTCGATAAAGACGGGTTAAACCCAAGGCTTTGTTTTTCGCTCGCCCTTAGTACAGATGGCTATATGAGCAAACTACACACTATGCAACATGCTCATTAAGTAGCTACAGAATGCCACACTTTGAATAGATCGATGCATTTCATGTGTATATGATATGAATGACTGCACAACTGCTGAAGGTAGTCGGTTGTAGAAAGGTTATACAAATATATGTTTTCGTGGAATTTCAGCAGAAGTGTCGCAAAGCAAAGCCCAGGTGCTACATTCCGATTTCGAAACTTTTGTTTTTATACGACTTTATACGACAGACTTTGCAGGCAACTGTAAGAGTACAGGACCAGGGCTTCGACCGATCCTTTTTTTCTACCGCAGTCACACCAACGCGCATTCAAGTTCACACCGTCCGTTTAGAGGTGGAATACGAACGCTATGCATAACACAACTGGCAGTTTGCTCAGTCAAACGCCGAATGCACGCAACAGAATGAACGCGTTCTAAAGCTTTTTGACATTTTCGTTTCGATCAAGTTGCCTTTACCGTTTGGAGCAGCGAATGACTGCAAAACAGTCAAATGACTGGCAATCACCACGCTAACGAAAAGCAACCGCACAATCGTATGATTCAATACTACAAAAAACAACCACTACATGTGCATGGAAGAAGTCGGTCGGACTCCGTCCAATACAAACGAATATTTTGCTTGCATCGGACCGACGTCCGGGTGACAAACTATTACTGTGAGCAGCCGATTTGGAGACAAAAAGAGAAACGAAAAAATACGTCACCGTATGCTTCCAGTCAGTTTGCAGTTTATATTCTCAAAGCGCAAAGCAAAACGGGAGGTTGACTGTTTGCTTTTGCTGAGATGCCGCATGAATTGTAAGACGGCAGCAGCGCAAGCGGCAGATTGACTGGATAAAAAAAACAGTCAAATGATCGTTCAAAAAGCGGAGTTTGAATGCGGAAAGTTCGCATTCACGGCAGTCACATTCAACTTGCGATCCCTTTTCAAGCCCTGTACAGGACAATTGCGGGGCTAGAGCTACGATCCTATTAAATTTTACCTCTCCAGATTTGAATATGCGACACCTGGCTTGTTGTATCGTATCTCGAGGCCAACTACGTATTAGATTAAAATGTCCCTTCGCTTTACGTTGATTTGTTTCGGTATTTTCGACGCACGTGTAATGAAACATAGCGTTAAAGGCACTGGCACACGTTTGTAGAGCCTAGTTTTATATATGACTAGCTGACGCGACAAACTTCGTATTGCCACAAATTAAACTGTGTTGTACATAAATCATGAATCTCGAATAATCTTTTTCACAATCTATAATTTTGCAAGTTTCTGAGGAGTTCAACCTTAGATGATTTATTTTGGCAGTTACGTAACTATGAAAAAAAAGCAAAGCCTGGGTGCTAATTCCGTTATCGAAATTTGACCTGTTTTTATACGACAGACTTCGCAACCAGCTGTTAGAATACAGGACAGTGCGGGGTCAGTGCTACGATCTTATTGACTCTAACAGCCTCTCCCAGCCGAGATGAACTATGAAAGCATGGGTAATTTAAAATACAAATTTGCAATTTTTCCTCACAGTAAAGTAGAAAACAACTCCCCCCGTTGCTGAGCCAGAAAGCGGGTGGTAAAGCAGATAGCAATATTCGTCGTGATTGTATAACATTTCACTGAATATCATTTCGCGGAATGTACCATTTCAAGGAAAAATTTTTCGTGGAAAATACTATTTCGCAGGGGTGATCAGCTCCTTACACGCTGTCGCTCCTTTGGGCCCAACTGAAGGAAGGTAATAGACGTCAGTAGACAGACCTAGGAAAACAAATAAACCTAGATAGAGGTGATTTCTGCGGGGGTGCTACCTTCTGATGGCGGGTCGCCGGCAAATTATTATTTTTAAAGTTTTTGAAATTGGCTTCAAAAATCGAAGGGCAAAAAATAATTTGTGGGATGTAAGTCGAATGTTTTTTAATAAAATCAATTGTCTGTGGGCTCTACAGCTTAATGAACTCGGAAAATGAGTGTATGTGTCTAACACCAAACAGAAATGGAAATTCAGACTATATAATTTGCACAAATAGCCATTTTTTCTTTCTTTTTGTAGGTTTTTGCATGGAAAACAATAACATATATATGGAAAGCAAGAACAGATTTGGTTTTCACATTTAAACTTTAGGTAAAAATGCGTTAGTTTTGTTCGGTTAAAAAATTTGCTTTCCGTTCAGTTGCCCAACACTGGAAAGACAAAAACTTGATAAAATATTTGTAGTAGCCTTATTGACTAATGTTTTATGGAAGAGTCTAAAATTTCTCGAGTTCGATTGGTTTTTGAGTTACGTAACGGATATTTTCCGTTTTATTTGTACGAGAGTCCTTATCCCACTACCACAGAGGTGAGAGTTCTCAAACCATCATAAAATAAATTCATGCCTCTAAAATCCTCCACATGCCAAATTTGGTTCCATTTGCTTGATTAGTTCTCGAGTTATGAGGAAATTTGAATTTCATTTGTATGGGAGCCAGTGGCGACTCGTCCGCATGTTCAACCTGTTCATAGGACAGGCAACAAAATTAGCCCGACAAAATTATTTGCACCACTCGTTCATGATTTCGTTTGCACCGACGCATATACAATACGAATTTAGTTTAGTTACGAAGCTGAAGAGCAAAACGTTCAACACAACGCTTGAACGTTGCTTTAGATATCATAATGAACAAGCATACCCACACATTATTCCTGGTGTTGATTCTTGATACTGAATTAGCACTAGGAACAATGTGCTGATACGAAGGAGATAAAAAGAGAATGTCAAACAGCTTCTACACTCGATAACGCGGGAGCATTATTGTCTCATTAACTCGTTCATCTTTAGCATTGAACAACTTAACTACCACATATCCCTATGGCCTGCGCTTCGATTTCATTTTGTTTGGTTACGAAGCTAATGAGCAAAACGTTCAACACGACGTTTGAAAGATGCTTTAGAGATATCAATAAACAAACAGATCAACACATTATTCCTGGTGCTGATTATTGATACTAGCACCAGAAACAATATGTTGGTACGAAGGGGATTTGAGAATAGAGCGCGGTTGGCATGCATTATTCGCAAAATTTTCTTATTAACTCGTTCATCTTTAGCATTGAACAACTTACGCATATTGCTTGTGGTGTTCTGCAAAGTTGTAAACCTATTTTGCCTACGTATGCGTGCATCGCAGTTAGGTGGTTATTCTTGAATTTGGTTCAATAGGTAAATTGAACGAAAAGTTTTCGGTTCGTAGTTAAAATTCAGAGACGAGTTTACTGATGGTAAAGTAAACCGGCGTATTCCGTTGTTATTTATAATATTTTTTTGATGCTTAAAATATAGTATTGATTTGTATTTTTCGCTGGTTGAACCGGTAAGCTAAACCCCCACGAGGCGCCACTGATGGGAGCCCCTCCTAAAGAGGGAAGGGGTCTCAATTCAACATAGAAAAAATTCTTGCCTCCAACAACACCCACATACCAAATTTGGTTCCATTTGCTTGATTATTCTCTTGATTCTTTGCTTGATACTTCTCTAATTATGCAGACATTTGTGTTTCATTTGTATGGGAGCCCCCCCTCTTAGTGGTGGGAGGGGTCTCTAATTATTATAAGAACCTTCCCTGGCCCCAAAAATCCCTGCATGCAAATTTTCACGCCGATCGGTTCAGTAGTTTTCGATTCTATAAGGAACATCCCAACAGACAGACAGACAGAAATCCATTTTTATATATAAGACTAGCTGACCCGATAAACTTCGTATTGCCACAAATTAACCTGTGTTGTACATAATTCATGAATCTCGGATGATCTTTGTCAGAATCTCGAGTTTTGCAAGTTTCTGAGGAATTCAACCTTAGATGATTCATTTTGGCAGTTACGTAACTATGAAAGCATCCCAGGTAACCAATAAGCATCACCAATGCTATTTAAATGTAGGCCAATAAGCATTTAAGTCGCCTTAAATGCTACTTAAATGCTATTTTGGCAAAATATACAGCTACTTTACTGATGATAACCTTCTTATAGTGCTGACAATGCTAATTTACAGCTAACTACCGACACGAAGAATTTGAATACAATTTTGGATGTCAATTTACAACACCTATGCAGTCAAAAAGCTAATATACAACAACGGCAGTATAAAATGCCAGATATGCTGATTTGCTGCTTATGTTAATGCTTATTAGTTATCAGGAATGTGTAGTTTAGTATACAAATTTGCAATTTTTCCTCACAGTACAGTAGAAAACAACTCCCCTGTCCCCTCATTGCATAGCCAGAAAGCGGATAGTAATATTCGCTATGATTGTACAACATTTCGCCGAATATCATTTTGCGAAAGACTAAGTGGAATGTACCATTTCACAAAAAACTTTTTTGTGGAAAGTATCATTTCGCGATCCTCTCTTTACTCGCTGTCGCTCGTTCCAGGAAACCCAGGTAGACCTAGGAAAAAAAATAAACCTAGACAGTAGTGATTTCTGCGGGGAGTTGCCTCCCCCCAGTGGGCGGCGCCTTCGACGGCGGGTCGCCGGCAACACTCGCGGCCGTCCTGAATGATCTAGAGTTACTATAGATAGTTTTTGTGGTCTTGTTATTGATTAATGTTTTATGGAAGAGTCTCGAATTTCTTGAGTTCGATTAGTTTTTGAGTTTCGCAAAAATTTCTGTTTTATTTGGATGAAAGTCCATATCCCCCTGCCACAAGGGTGAGAGGTCTCTAACTATCATAAAATAAATTCAAGACTCCAAAATCTCGCACCTGCCAAATTCGGTTCTGCTTTGCTTAATTAGTTCTCAAGTTATAAGGAAATTTGAATTTCATTTGTATGGGAGCCCATACAAGTGGGGGAGGGGTCTCTAACCATCAAAAGAACCATCCCTGGCCCCAAAAACCTCTACATGCAAATTTTCACGCCGATTGGTTCAGTAGTTTTCGATTCTATAAGGAACATCCCGACAGACAGACAGAAATCCATTTTTATATATAAGACTAGCTGACCCGACAAACTTCGTATTGCCACAAATTAAACTGTAATGTACATAAATCCTGAATCTGGAATGACCTTTATCACAACCTCAAGTTTTGGAAGTTTCTGAGGAGTTCATGGGTGTTTTAATATACAATTTTCTTCACAGTAAAGTGAAAAACAACCCCCCATTACTTAGCCTGATAAAATAAAGCGGATAGCATTTAACCATTTCGCCGAATACCATTTTGCGGAACACCAATTCTTCATAACGTTGACCATAACGCGAAATATAGAGTTTCGCAGAATACCATTTCGTGAAATTTATTCGGAATGTACCATTTCACGGAAAATCTTTTCGTAGAAAGTACGCAGAGGCGTACCCAACTGAAGGAAAGTAATAGAGGTCAGCAGATCTAGGAAAATAAACAAAGCTAGATAGAGGTGATCCCTTCGGGGGGCAGTCCCCCCCCCCGCAATGGCCGGCGCTTTCGACGGCAGGTCGGCGGCAAAACTCCCGGCCTGTTTCCGTTTTGCCCTGAATCATTTAATGTTACTAATGCTAGTTTCTAATGTTTTATGAAACAGTCTAAAATTTCTCAAGTTCGGTTAGTTTTTGAGTTACGCAAAAATTTCTATTTTATTTGTATGAGAGGCCTTATCCCCCTACCACAGGGGTGAGGTGTCTCAAACCATAAAAAAACCCGCCTCCAAAACCCACCCCCCACATGCCAAATTTGGTTCCATTCGCTTGATTAGTTCTCTAGTTATGAGGATATTTGTATTTCATTTGTATAGGAGCCCTCCCACTATTGAAGGAAGGAGGGCTCATAATTCCCCTCTTAAAGAGGGGAGAAGTCTCAATTCACCGTACAAAAAAAAATTTGCCTACAAAATCACCCACATGCTAAATTTGGTTCCATTTGCTTGATTAGTTCTGGAGTTATGAGGAAACTTGTATTTCATTTGTATAGGAGCCCCCCCTCCTAATGTGTGGAGGGGTCCTAGTTCACCGTAGAAAAAATTCTTGCCCCCAAAAACCTCATGCCAAATTTACTTACATTTGTTTGATTAGTTCTCGAATTATGAAGAAATTTGTATTTCATTTGTATGGAAGCCCCTCTCTTAAAGGGGAGAGGGGTCCTAATTCCCCTCCTAAAGTAGGGAGAGGTCTCAATTCACCATAGAAAAAAAATTTGCCTACAAAAACACCCACATGCTCAATTTGGTTCCATTTGATTGATTAGTTCTCGTGTTATGAAGAAATTTGTATTTCATTTGTATAGGAGCCCCCCCTCCTAAAGTGGGGAGGGGTCTTAGTTCACCATAAAAAAATTCTTGCCTTCAAAAACCATCACATGCCAAATTTGGTTCCATTTGCTTGATTAGTTCTCGAGTTATGCAGAAATTTGTGTTTGATTTATATGGGAGGCCCCCTCTTAAAGGGGAGAGGAGTCATAATTCCCCTTCTAAAAAGCGGAGAGGTCTCAATTTACAATAGAAAAAATTCTCATCTCCGAAAAAACCCACATGCCAAATTTTGTTCAATGTGCTTGTTTAGTTCTCGAGTTATGCAGTAATTTGTGTTTCATTTGTATGGCAGCCCCCCCCCCCCTTTTAGTGGGGATAGGAGTCTCTATCCATAATAATAACCTTCCCTGGCCCCAAAAACCTCTACATGCCAATTTTCACGCCGATTGGTTCAGTAGTTTTCGATTCTATAAGGAACATCCCGACAGACAGACAGTCAGAAATCCATTTTTATATATAAGAAGACTAGCTGACCCAACAAACTTCGTATTGCCACAAATTAAACTATGTTGTACATAAATCGTGAATCTCGGATGACCTTTGTCACAATCTCGAGTTTTGCAAGTTTCTGGGGAGTTCATGGGTGTTTTAATATACAAATTTTTCTCACAGTAAAGTAGAAAACAACTCCCCCCATTGCTTAGCCTGATAAAATAAAGCAAATAGCATTTAAATATTCGCCATCATTACAAACCATTTCGCCGAATACCATTTTGCGGAACACCAATTCTCGGTTGACCATAACGCGGAATATAGAGTTTCGCAGAATACCATTTCGCGAAAAACCTTACGCGGAATGTACCATTTCACGGAAAATCTTTTCGTAGAAAGTACCATTTCGCAGGGGTGACCCAACTGAAGGAAAGTAATAGAGGTCAGTAGATCTAGGAAAATAAATAAACCTAGATAGAGGTGATCTCTACGGGGGCTGCCCCCCGCAGTGGCCGGCGCTTCCGACGGCAGGTCGCCGGCAACACTCGCGGCCTATGGCCGTCTCGCGCTAAATTATCTAATGTTACTATTGATAGCTTTGGTGGTCTTGTTATTGATCAATGTTTTATGAAAGAGTCTAAAATTTCTCAAGTTCGATTAGTTTTTGAGTTACGCAAAAATTTCTGTTTTATTTGTATGAGAGTCCTTATCCCCCTACCACAGGGGTGAGGGGTCTCCGACCATCATTAAAAAAATTCCTGCCTCCAAAACCCCCCACATGCCAAATTTGGTTCCATTTGCTTGATTACTTCTAGAGTTATGAGGGAATTTGTATTTCATTTCTAGTTTTAAGTTTATGTCAGCAACTGTCGCTGATGACCCAAATCGACTGCTTCGGCTTCCGGTCCACCTTAGAATCATTCGGGTACGTCAGCTTGTACGGGTTCTTCTCAACAGCCAGATTGCCAGATCCCATCAATTAACGCCGCTCTGCTGGACCAAAGAGATAAACTGAAACTGAACTGTCGTTTTTGCCACCTCGAAAGTAGATGAATTACCACCCTTGTCTCGGCTTCCGATCAGTTTAAAGGTTTTACCAGGCCAAAGTCTAGCCAGATTGTTTCTTTTTCTAGTACCGGTGCTGGGACTTCAAACGCCGTAAAACTAGACTTTGGATGATAAAAAATAATACGATAACCATCACGATGAACTGGCGAAAGGGAAATCCCAAATATTCAATCCGATCAATGGAAGTTCAAGTCCAAATAGTTCAATCGCTGGCAAAAGGATTTTGAAATTGTATGAATATTTGCTAATACTCTGGCCTTTGAAATCACACAAACTAAAAACGATGATGCCGAAACGCGACACGTCGGCCACATAGGCAAAGGCATCGTTACACTGACCATCCTGGATGTCCACCACCAGATTCATATCCAACGAGTCGTGCCTGACTTGATCCGGTAGCAGAACATACGTCAACAGCACCTTGTCGGTGTGGAGGTCGAAGGTCAAGCACTTTGAGAGTGCAAATTTGCTGCAGAATTGTTAGTGGGTCGATAACTCCGGCGTCCAGAACCCACAGCCGATCGCATTTATCGACGTAAATTCGGTACAATGAAACCAACTTGCTACAGTCCGGATTCCCAGAATCCGATTGTGGGGAGTGGTGTAGAAGCTCCAACCCGGATGCGGACTACAGGGAGTGCTGGGATTCTCTATCGGTGACGGCATATAGGGTTTATGGTTGTTTTAAACTAGCCACATTTGTAAACGCAAACTAAGAACAAGTTTGTTTTGAACTATTTTTAAGGCTGGTATTTACGTAACCATAAATTTAGTTTATTTATACCAACGGTTTAGGTTAATTTATACTAACACCTCAATTTGAATTCAGGTAAAATAACTGCATTTTGCAACCTAAATTTTGTTTGAAATAAACAAGATTATGGTTGAAAAAAGCAAACTTTTAGTTTGGATCAACTGATACTTAATTTGAAACAATGGGAATTAATAAAGTTGAAATAATGTGGAAAAGTCGTTTCTTTCAACTAGATTAGTGAATTTAATTTAAACAAATTCCGATGTTAACGTAATCAAAAATTTAGTTTGGGCTTCAACCAAATTTATGGTTGTTTTAAACTAGCCACTTTTTTCTCCGTGTACCCACACATGTCATCGGCTAATCTGAAGACAGTTGCCAATCCACATCCACAAGCCGAGCAAATCATCGCACAACACACACTAAACGCGGGACGCTATATAGCAACGAATGCAGAGTACACAAAGATAGCAAAAAAATCAGAAAGGTTGTATTCCAGACACAACCGCGTAGCTGGCGTAGAACTACGCTATGCGAATTTTTGCGATGAAACTTTGACTTGTCTTTCACACCATATTGACATATGTGTGGCGTAAAATAGCGTTAAGTAAATAATATGTATTTTGTGTAATTTGTGATGCCAAAAACAAATATTTTTACAGTGGCAGAATCGGAGTACAGCCTGAATCCGTTAATTGGGTCACGACTGCACTTCAGCTGATTCGCTAATTGGGCCGACTGACAGTTGTTTGAAATTTTTAAACTCAAAAGTTCAAAAGAATTTTGACATTAAAGTTGGAGCATGGCCCAACTAACCAACACCCACTTAACGAACCGTATCTCCCTCACGCACCCAGCTATTAACCAAATTCTCTCGTTAATATCAAACACTATTCACATATATGTATATGTATTTTCATGAAATCAAAAAAATGTTATGTTAAAATGGCTTGACTGTGCTACAGGTTGAGAAATCCAAATTTTTGCTAGTCGATAATTTTTCAGCTCGTTTTATTCATTTTAATGATTGACGGCTACTAAGTAAGTTAAAATTGTTTTGTACCTTACTGCCTTATACTAAGTTGACGGTCAATTAAACATTAGCACCACTACGGATCCCTTCTGCTTTGTCTTCTCCATTATTTTCGAAAGAAATTAATGCTTGACTATTGAATAGTAAAGAATTGCAGGCAACTAACTGACGCAAAGCAGCAATTGAAACATTCAAAACTATTCTCGGATAAAAGAGTCGCTGATTTTCCTCACTTTGAGAAATGCTGCGTTGCTTCACATACACAAATATTCCTTCAGCTGTGTTTCCTTGTAAGACAACATTTTCGAAAAAAAAACCTTGCAGTACCTATTCGCGATAGCGAAAGTTAAAGAGATTTTTAATCCTGTTCGCACTTACACGAAAACTCATTGTGACAACTTGCGTGAAAACAAAAGCAAAAATACTTCCTTTACTTTTTTCTCACGCAAAAACCAAACAAATATTAGCAACTTCGTAGTCACGAATGTGGATACAATCCACATAAGAAGGGCTCCATATAAATAGTGATGTCCGTTAATCGTTCGATTAATTCAACTAAGCGAATAACTATAAAAATATTCGAATAATTTTTAATCGAATACTACCAGCACGAGTGGTTGAATTAATCGAACAGTTCAAAGGAAGTAATATGAATGCGAATAATCCCCGAATAATGGCCGTTAATCGTTCATAATCGTTCGATTAATCGAATTAATGAAAAAAATCAGAGAGGTTGTGTACAAGACACGACCGCATATATAGGTGACGCAGGACTACGTAAGTCTCTTTGTAGTGATAGTAGCATGTATTCATGCTTGTAATCATTCACAGATATCATAACATAACACATAACACAGATATCAAATTCGCCGAGGTTTAATCGTCTCGCAGTAAAGAATTTGCGATCTGTTGAGACAACGAACTTATGTCATTTTTTCTGGCACACTCCCCTAACACAGACATCAGATTGGACTAGGTTTAATCGCGTTCGTAAGAAATTTGTTGGCACGAGGGGGCTTTATCACTCTCTCTGGCGTACTTCCCAAGCAAGGACATCAAAATGGTCTAGGTTGAACCGCGGTATTAAGGCTGTGAACCATTTCGCAAATTTTTTAACTTTTTGGTTAAAATTTGACAGTTCGTTGGTTTTTCGAAAATGACCCTGCTCGGGAGCATGGTTAGTTTTGACAGTTCGATGGTTCGCTTCTGAGGGTCAATAAGATATGCTACAGGTGGGGAACGAGCTTCGAAGTGTTTCACTGATTTTTATTTGAATTTTTTTTCACCACTGCACAGTGGTTCAAACAGCGAAATAGGTGATCGTGTGATATTGCGCCGAGACGTGAAGATTTTCGCATGTAGTGTCTTTAGGAACATTTCTTGGTATAACAAGCCCCTTCTTGTGAGAGAAATCTTTGGGTGATTAATTCCCTTAAAAGTGAGATTCGAAATTTATTTTCTCGTATATTCGAGATACAGATTTTGTACGTTCGGCAAAGTTGTAGTAAATATTAATACAAACAACTTTGTCAAAGACACCATACTTGTATCTCTTCATGGAAATTGTCTATGAAGCGTTGTTCGTGGACATACCCTTTAAAATAGTTTTTAAACCCTAACTTATTCTGGTCAATTTTTACGTGTTCATAGTGTTCTAGAAAGTTGTTTATCTTGCTAAAATCAACGTTTCTGTAGAACATTATTATAAGTTGTTTTCTAAAGTTTCGGAGATATTGAGCTTTTTTGGTAAAAAATAATACTTTTTTGAGCTCAAATATTTCTCAAGGTGGCAAATGGTGGCAGATCAAACAACTCCTACTTAAAAGTAGAACAAAAAACCTGCAAAAGCTTTTCCGATCGAATGGTGTAAGAATATTGAAAATCGATCGGAAAACCGCTGAGCTATTAGCGCTCAAAACCTTTCATTTTTCGTGACGCTCGCATTTTTCGATTTTTTGGAATGACACCCTATCTCAAAACTTGCCGTAAGACGTAGTCCTACGTCAAAAATATTCGAATATTTCGAATCGAATACCACTAGTACGAATAGTTGAATTAATCGATTAGTGCAGACAACGCTCGCCGATTAATCGGTAATCGAATAATTGAAAATTTTGGACATCACTACATATAAAGTAGCAGCCAAAATTGCCGAAAGTAAAATTTCACAGTTTAGCACATGCTTAAACGCGATTTTGTAGTAAATTGTCTATATTTTTACGATTCGCGAATAAAATTTTGTTAGAAAAAAAATATCATGTAGGAATTATAAGCCGTCAAAGTTGCCCATTTCAAAAGTTTGAAAAATAAGTCATTTTAAAAAAGTCAAAAAATTGAATAGTTATCGCGGATGTAAATATTATTGTTATACATCATTTTAAAACTGACATCTTAGCCTATTGAAAAATGAAATAAAAACTACAAGGTATACAGCCCTAAGGGTTGTACGAAAGGGTGACGTAGGACTGTGTCAAATAATACTCATTATATTAATAACATGTTTTAATCGATGAAGTATAACTTTATGTCTGATCATTAAATCAAAGACTAATGTAAACTGTATTTCTGGCATATGCATATTTTAGTATTTGTGAGTATCATTGTTTGAGTGTTTATTTGTAAAAGAAGAGCGAAATATTCTGATTTAATTCTTCATTGAATCAATGGTGGTTTTGAAAAAAACCGTTTGAAATTGTTTGGTGGCCCTGAAAAGAACTATGTTTGAGCTGATAGCACTTCTTAAAAATCAGTACTATAATTACTATTGCCAATATATAGTAGATGGATGTCGCTATTCGGTCCTTTAGACTCTAGGATTATGGTTGCCCGCTAATACAGGAGTGATAGGAAATACCAAATCACTGTAAAGTAGAAATGGATTAGTTTTATCAAAATACTGACCGTCCGTCAGTGCGATCGTGCGATAAATGAGCAGACGGCGAACCTAGTGTGCTATTTTATAGTCACTGGCACTACCGATGCTACTTGTAAGCTAGTGTAGGTGTGGGAGAAACCAGATCGGCTGCTGCTGCTGCTCAAATAATTATCCGAATGGAACTTTAATCATTTAGAAAGTGTAGAAAAATCTTTCCATTCTTCAATTACTATAGTTCTTATAAGAACTGTTTAAGACCACAACGGCCTGCTGCTGAATTTGCTGCCCGTCAGTCGATCCGTTTCCAGTTGCCTTCAGTGTCCGATAGCCGTCGATGATAAATAAAATGCTGACTGTCCGTCAGTGCGATAGTGCGATAAATGAGCAGGCGGCGAACCAAGTGTATACCATTTTATAGTCACTGGCACTGCCGCTGCTACTTGTAAGCTAGTGTAGGTGGTGGAGGAAACCATATCGGCTGCTGCTGCTTAAATGATTGTCCAACACTGATTGAGCAAGCTATCGAACAATTTCGCATGTCTGCGATAGGGATAATGCAAAATGTAATGTTAAGTGCATCGTGTGGGATTCACGTTGGCCATTGCCCTCTGATTCCGCTTGTCTTTGGGGTCGGTGTTGCCGTCAATAGCCATCGATGTTGCCGATTGGATTGGAAAAGGGGTGTGGCTTACAAAGTGGTCTCAAGGTTATCATTTGGATCCAAATCCTTTGGTGTAGGGTAAGAGCACCAGTTTTGGCCATAGTTTGTCAAACTTTTAAGGGTATCGATCACGTTTTATAAAAAACGAATAAACTAAATATGTTTAATCTCTTCCACAGGTAATTTCAGTCTTAATCTTCATAATGTATAAGTTTATTTGATGAAAATATGCCTTTTTGTTTTAATTTTTGTCGATTGAAAAACCTCTGCTGGGTTCCTATTTTGGCCATAATGTTCTTCTATTCGCCACTCTGTGTTCCTATTTTGGCCACCCTGCTGAAAAAGTATTGCAACACAAGTTAAACTACCACGTAAACTAACTGAATTAGTTATCTTTTTAATATGAAATTGCAAGGATTAGCGTTGCTTCCGGAATTTTAACCTTTTTTCGTCACACCTTTTCTTGTGCAAGAGTGCAAAAATTGTTGTTCTAGAAACAAAAGTTTTAATAAAAATCATTTTTTCCTTATGTTTAAGTTTATTTGAGATTATTTCTAATCCTTTAAGCAGTTTTCAGTTATAAATCCGTTTTTGCAGCAATATAATCAATTATGGGAAATCTTTTGGATAATTTTCATAGCCGATGATTCAACAACTTCTACTTTATTTTTTGCTTGCTACGGGTGCAATCAGTGTAACAAATTTATCCGATTTAAAAAGCAAAGCAAAGCAAAGCCCAGGTGCTACATTCCGCTACCGAAACTTGACCTACTGTTTTTACACGACAGACTTCGCAGCCAGCTGTTAAAGTGCAGGACAATTGCAGGACCAGTTGCTGCGATCCTGTTAACTCTAACAGCCTCTCCCAGCATTATACCTCGAGGCAAACTGGGAGGCATGACGAAGTTATGTTAAACAAAAGTGTTTTTCATAAACCACAACTGCAAAAAATTGACATTCAACTTTCAGCTTTACATAGGACAATTTGGTGAGATATCGTAATATACTGATGCATTACCTTCAAGCGTTTGAAAAGTGTGTAACAGCCTTTTGATATCTGAATTTCAGACATAGTTTTCTTTAAATATTGTGATCGTGAAGAATAATAATCACTAGGTACCGTAAGGAAAAAAATAATTGGCCTTTCTAAACATACTTTTGTTCGAGCCACTTAATCTCAATTACAGAAATCGTCGCTTATAGCGAAACTAATCAAAGAAATTTATGCTGTTCTAGAAATAGATTATATTTCAACATTATTTTTAGTCTGATACAGTACTTTCTTATGTAATCGAGGAACATTAGAACCTATCGAGATATGAAAGCAAAACTTGAACTTCCCTTTGAGAAAACCATATGTATCATTTAATTTATTCCAGTATTTACATGGCTTTTCAAATTATAAGTGGTCATCCAACCCCGTTTTCTTTGACCAAGTCCCCATGTAGAGTGTAGAGAGAAAACCTTGAGCGACTTTTTTTTCTGAAACGCTGTCCTGGGAGTATAATCAAAACAATTATCAAATTAATTATGATTCCTTCGTAGTTTATCCACGTGGAAGCTTCCATGATAGCTTCGCTAACTCGGGCGCTGGCTGAAGTCACAGTTTCGGGAGTTCAAATTGATAGTTGTTGATGACGGACCATGAGAGACGAGAACCATTTCCTGTCCAACGTAAATAAAAGTTACCAAAAAAGTTGTGAATATTTTGAACAATATGTAAATTACATGAAAAATTATATTTTATGGAGTATCACGATTGTTTTTCGTAAGAAAATCCTTCACATTGAATAACTACGTATGATGCTGCACTATAAAATCGCTACGTAGTATTTCAATAAGCCAGGAAACAATTTTTTCCTCCTCCTTGGACAGTATCGTTCCAGTACTCTGTGTTGTGGTTTTCTGCCTCTTGCCACACGTACGGTATCAAATTGTAGACCTTAGATACCGTATTTTTTACGAGTCGCGTATTCTGAAGATACTTTGATTGTACACCTGACAGGCAATGTTTTTCGATGAAGCCATAATTTTGTGTACAATCTTCAACAAAGAATATCAAATAGTCAATAAATTTATTGATAAATTAATCAATTAAGTAACTCACTGTCTTCCAGCGGTAAAAAAGAAAAAAATTTTGGAATTCCACGACCACAATATCAGAACTAAATATCAGTAGATTTTACATATGGCGAAAACGGGCATATGAAATATGAAATTGCTTTGACGTATGGCCAAAAGCGGCATAACGAAAGTTTTTGATCTCCTATGGCTAAACATCTTTTTTTTATATAAAAAAAAATTCTTCACGTTTATCATATGATCGATATGGTTTGAGAAATAATCCATTACACCATATGGAAAAACCCAACGAAAAATAAATAATTTTAGATAATAAATGTTTTGTACTGAAAGTTCCTCTCGTACTATGCTGTCAATAGGTTATGTGGGAAATTAAGGGAGGCCTTTTTTATTTTTGCAATATTCCTAGAATAATAATTTTCTAGTATTAGTTTTCATATAAGTTATATGAAAAAATATCAAAAATTTGATTTAGTTTCATCTAAAGTTGTATTATTAGCCATATATTTCATCAATTAACACGTAAATACAAGTATGGCCAAAACAGGTTCTATAGCTAAAACCGGTGCTTCTGCCCTATCTAATTGTCGTCCGTGCCTGTGAAGCTAGGCGATAACAAGGGAAATGTATGGAAAAATTCGACCTTGAATCTTTACACACATTTTCACTATTTAGCGTATAAAAAATTATTAGTATGTTACTATAAAATTGCTGGACATTTTATCTATCCAACGACATATTAACTGTTATGTTTCGTTCAGTAGTATAGTAGCTATTAGCGTTTGAAATATTTCATTCAAACGTTACACTTCTATTTCTCGTTTTTACAAAGTGCTACCCAGTCCCAGTATAGTAAACAAAGACGTAGTCCTACGTCAAAGCAAATTTAAACTCAATGAGGTACGCCATGGGCGAAATGAAATTGAAATTCTCATAAACTAATCAAAAAAACAACTCTTGTCGCCGCAGTTTCTTACAGTGCGTCTGAAAACTCGAAGTATGTTGTATCAAAACATGAATTAAAAGTTTGTTATAATTTGACGTTTTCCGAAAAAAATAATTTTAAAATTGTCATATTTTTAGTAAGTTCT
Organism: Sabethes cyaneus; assembly: GCF_943734655.1. Taxonomy (NCBI): domain Eukaryota; kingdom Metazoa; phylum Arthropoda; class Insecta; order Diptera; family Culicidae; genus Sabethes; species Sabethes cyaneus. Next base: position 74,614,726 of record NC_071353.1, read on the forward strand.
TAAAATTTTAAGTACTCTTTCAACAAATTTGTTTCAATGAGAAAATGGGAGAATCCCCGCGAGAAAGAAATTTTTTTTTGTCAAGTAAATATTTATAAAAAAGAAGAAAAACAAAAAGTTATTTATATCCTTTAATTCTACTAATTAAATTAAATTAAAGGAATTAAAGGATATAAATAACTTTTTGTTTTTCTTCTTTTTTATTGTTTCAGGTATTCTACTAAGACGCTCAAATAAACATTAGTTAATTTAAATATTTATGTCGGAACATTTGATCATTTTTCCCCAAATCACCCTAAACTTGAGTTCTTATAAGTTTAAATCATTTCTTTTGTAACAAATATAATCTAGAATCAATTTGAAAATAAAACATAATTTTGACCAAAAATCGCAATTTTCCGGCTATTGTGTAATCTGGCAAAAGGAAAGGATTGCTGCTCACTTTTCTGTGACGTTTCACCTTCAGGACTTCAATTTGGACTAGATTCAATGTTTAAAAATAAACTACGTTTTGAAAGGAAAGGGTGGTTTTATGCTTTAACAAAATTGTTTACTTTCAGGACATCAAACTGGACTAGGTTTGTCGCAGTCCTAAGAAATCTTGTTAGGACGAGAGGACTTTGTCACTCTTTCTGGCCTACTTCCCAAGCACAGATATCAAATTAGTATAAGTCTAAACATCGTAAAGAATCTTCGACCTATTGGGGCGAGGGGGTTTTGTTGCTTTTTTTCTAAACATAAAGTAATCGAAATCACAGTAAAACAGATGGTGTATTTAACTGTCGTCCCTTCCTGTGAAGCAAGGCGATCACAAAGAAAATGTATGGGATAATTTGACTTTGAAACTGTTCGGTAATTTTTAATAATTAGTGATTGAAAAATAATGTTACAATAGAAATCACATAATTGCTACATCTTTTATGAGTCGATCGGTATCTAAACTATGAAAATCTATACCTATAAAGAAGGATTTCTGTCTGTCTGTCTGTCTGTCTGTCTGTCTGTCTGTCTGTCTGTCTGTCCGTATGTTCCTTATAGAATCGAAAACTACTGAACCAATCGGCATGAAAATATGCATGTAGAGGTTTTTTGGGGCCAGGAAAGGTTTTAGTGATGGTTAGAAACCCCTCCCCCACTAAGAGGGGGGGCTACCATACAAATGAAACACAAATTTCTGCATAACTCGACAACTAATCAAGCAAATAGAACAAAATTTGGCATGTGGGTGTTTCCGGTGACAAGAATTTATTCTATGGTAAATTAAGACCCCTCCCCTCTTTATAAGGGGAATTATAACTCCTCTCCTCTTTAAAAGGGGGGGCTTCCATACAAATTTCCTCATAACTCGAGAACTAATCAAGCAAATGGAACTAAATTTGGCATGTGAAGGTTTTCGAGGGCAAGAATATTTTCTATAGTAAATTAGGACCCCTCCCCACTTTAAGAGGGGGGGCTCTTGTACCAAAGAAACACAATTTTCCTCATAACTCGAGAACTAATCAAGCAAATGGAATCAAATTTGACACGTGGGTGTTTTTGGAGACAAAAATTTTTTCTATGATGAACTGGGACCCCTCCTCACTTTAGGAGGGGGGGGGGCTCCTATACAAATGAAATACAAATTTCCTCATAACTCGAGAGCTAATCAAGCAAATGAAACCAAATTTGGCATGTGAAAGTTTTCGAGGGCAAGAATATTTTCTATGGTGAATTAGGACCCCTCCCAACTTTAAGAGGGGGGCTCCTATACAAACGAAATACAAATTTCCTCATAACTCGAGAACTAATCAAGCAAATGGAACCAAATTTGGCATGTGGCTGTTTTTGGAGACAAAAATTTTTTTCTATGATGAATTGGGACCCTTACCCACTTTAGGAGGGGGGCTCCTATACAAATGAAATTCAAATTTCCTCATAACTCGAGAACTAATCAAGCAAATAGAACCAAATTTGGCATGTGGAGGTTTCTGGAGGCAAACATATTTTCTATGGTGAATTAGGACCCCTCCCAACTTTAAGAGGGGGTGGTTTTACACAAATAAAATACAAATTTCCTCATAATTCGAGAGCTAATCAAGCAAATGGAACCATATTTGGCATGTGGGTGTTTTTGGAGGCAACCATTTTTTCTATGATGAATTAGGACCCCTTACCTTTTTAAGAGGGGGGGCTCTCATACAAACGAAATACAAATTTCCTCATAACTCTAGAACTAATCAAGCAAATGGAACCAAATTTATCATGTGGGTGTTTTTGTAGGCAAGAATATTTTCAATGGATTTCCCCACTTTAAGAGGGGGGGGGGGCTCCTATACAAATGAAAAACAAATTTCCTCATAACTCGAGAACTAATCAAGCAAATGGAACCAAATTTGACATGTAAGTGGTCTTGGACGCAAGATTTTTTCTATGGTGAATTGAGACCCCTCTCTTCTTTAGAAAGCGAGTTATGGCCCATCTCCCCTTTAAGAGGGTGGGCTTCCATACAAATGAAATGCAAATTTCCTCTTATCTTGAGAACTAATCAATCAAATGGAACCAAATTTGACATGTGGGAGTTTTAGATGGCAGAAATTTTTTCTATGGTGAATTACGACCCCTTCCCCTTTTAAGAGGGGAGCTCCCATACAAATGAAATTCAAATTTCCTTATAACTTGAGAACTAATCAAGCAAATGGAACCAAATTTGGCATGTGGGAGATTTTGGAGTCTTGAATTCATTTTACGATAGTTAGAGACCTCTCACCCCTGTGGTAGGGGGATATGGATACATACACATCATACAAATAAAACAGAAATTTTTGCGAAACTCAAAAACTAATTGAACTCGAGAAATTCGAGACTCTTCCATAAAACATTAGTCAATACAAGATCACAAAAACTATCTATAGTAACACTAGATCATTCAGGACGAAACGGTCGCGAGTGTTGCCGGTGACCCGCCGTCGGAAGCGCCGCCCACTGGGGGGCTTGCAAAACTCGAGATTGTGACAAAGATCATCCGAGATTCATGATTTATGTACAACACAGGTTAATTTGTGGCAATACGAAGTTTGTCGGGTCAGCTAGTCCATTCATAATTGGCAGAACTATTAGCGTTCAAAATCTTTCATTCTTTCGTGACGCTGGGTTGAATCCAAATTTTGGATTGACACCCTGCGGTAAGACGAAGTTCTACGTCAAAAAACAATGATCGCCGCCGCAGCTGCGATGGTAGCGCGCAGGGGGATATTAAATAAATCAAAATTTAATACGTACAAGCTGCTATTGCAACTGTTCTTCTACTTAGCCTGATGTGAAATCACTTCGGCCGCACAATACTATATTACAATAGTTAAACAAGACACTATTTCACGCGTAAAATTGTTGTTTTATTGGCACTACAACATCACAATAACTACTGTGTTACACCATTACCAGTTAAGAGGATATGAATATGAATATATGGTACTACCACCTGCCTTAGCAGAACATCCGTTCATAGCTATGAGCCTATCATGTCAAAAAGGGTTGAACATATTCAACGATTGGTCATGCTTCCCAACCCTTGTATGAAGGGCCAAAAGGGAATTGGTCGATAAGCAACATCACTTACACGTACCAGGGATTTAGAGAATCTCCTTCCAAGGGCTAAGTCGCCTGAGTCAATCGTTGAATAAACCGTCTTAATGCAGAATGACTCCAGCAGGTGAGGAGAAGAGCCCGCTCATTATCCACGATGTGTTGTTAATCGGGCCAAGATTAACCCTAGAAAGTTGACTGTTTCACTCTCCCTAGGCCCACCGCTTCAAACAAGTGCTCTGATGGTCCCTCCCTCTTCCCGATTCTAGTTTATTTATGAAATGTGGTATATATGAGTAAAAATAGAACAATCTCACCAGCAGTCCTTCGAATGGAATAGAGTTGCTTCCTTTTGGTTTCCATAGGTGCATCTAATAATTAATTTAATTTTTTCTTCTGGTATCCAATATCCATGTGAAGTATTAACACTCGTATTCGCCAAAGTTTTCACTATATAGCAGGAGCTGCTTCATAAGCTAAAACGAAAAAAATAATTAAAATAACTTATTTTATGCTTACCTATTAACAAGGTTGCGTGGCTCCGCCGTCTGCCCAAAACCTCGATTTTCAGATCAGGCAGCTGGGAACCACCCAGTATCGCACCTCCTAGCTTGGCTACTCAATAGAGCATTACCGGGTATGGCCACGTGGAGGCGCTAGGTAGGGGCTTGGGATAGCTAGAGCTATTTTGGACGCTCCTCATTTGCCTTCCCCATTTCATACCCACACCATTACCAGTTAAGAGGATGTGCAAAAACTCACGCAATCTTTATAGGTGTTCATGTACCCAGTAATATACGATATGAATATATAAGCGCAAAATAAAATGAAGCATTATGAGCAAAAATAGAACAATCTCACCAGCAATCCGTGGAATGAAATATAATTGCGTCATTTGAGTTTTCAACAGTGTATCTAATATTCAATAATTAATTCAATTTTCCATTGTAATATCCATGTGCATTATTTTAACTTGTCACGGCCAAGGGTAAGTCGCTTAGAACATTGTTGCAGGCTCAATTAATTTCACAGTTCATGGCACACTGTGACCCACCTTTTTGGCATTTAAATTTTGAAATGTTTGAAATTGGCAGCCCTGCCAATGTTTGTTATTGTCAAAACGATCAAAACAGTCTGGCTGGGCGCAGGCGAGTTTGGCAGGTTTCATACGATCAGCACAGTAAGGCACAGACTGAACAAAATTTCTATGAATAAGGTGAACGGAATGTTCTCAGCGACTTACCCTTGGTCACGGCCAAAGTTTTCACTGTACAGTAGGAGGTGCTTGATGAGCTAAAATGGAACCAATCATCAGAATAACATATTAGGCTTACCTGACCCTGTGGCTCAGCCGTCTGCCTAAAATCGCAACTTTGAAATCAGGCAGCCGGGAACCACCCAGCATTACACCTCCTAGATTAGCTACTCAATAGAGCATTACCGGCTATGGCCGCGAGGAGGCACTAGGTAGGAGCTTGAGATGGCAAGAGCTATATTGGTCGCATTGTCTTCCTCATTTCATACCCATCTTTCTTCAGACATAATAGCAACTAAAATATTTTTAGGTATTTGATCTATTATTTATGCGTATTTTTGACGTAGTACTACGTCTTTGTTTACTATCTGGGATTGGCTGGCACTTTGTGAAACCGAAAATAGAAGTGTAACGTTGGAATGAAAGATTTCAAATGCTAATAACTACCAAACTACTGAACGAAACTGAACAATTTATATGTCGTTGAAAACATAAAATGATCAGAAATTTTATGGAGGGGGCGAGAGACCAATTTAATGGACAGCGTAAGGGAAGAGCGGGGCTCCTATACAAATGAAACACAAATTTCCTCAAAACTCGAGAACCAATCAAGCAAATGGAACCGAATTTGGCACGTGGGGGTGCTACAAGGTAAAATTTTTTTCCATTGTGTACTGTGACCCCTTCCCCTTTTCAAAGGGGGGGGGGCTCCTATACAAATGAAATACAAATTTTTCCATAAATCTAGAACTAATCAAGTAAATGGAACCAAATTTGGCATGTGGGGGTTTTTGGAGGCAGGAATTTTTTCTATGGTGAATTAGAACTGTTGCGACTCGTCGGTCGGCGCGACCTACTTTAGCACAGCAACCCTGCGCGCAGCACGCAAAGCAGGAGATATTTTTTATGAGGCAGCTCTCGGTGTGTCACTGTCATCAAACCTGCATTTGGCTGCCGGCATTCGATAAACAGTAAAACAAGATTAAAACGTACATGAAGTGATGTGGTAAAAAATTATCTATACCTATAAAGAAGGATTTCTGTCTGTCTGTCTGTCTGTCTGTATGTTCCTTATAGAATCGAAAACTACTGAACCAATCGGCATGAAAATATGCATGTAGAGGTTTTTTGGGGCCAGGAAAGGTTTTAGTGATGGTTAGAAACCCCTCCCCCCACTAAGAGGGGGGCTCCCATACAAATGAAACACAAATTTCTGCATAACTCGACAACTAATCAAGCAAATACAACAAAATTTGGCATGTGGGTGTTTCCGGTGACAAGAATTTATTCTATGGTAAATTGAGACCCCTCCCCTCTTTATAAGGGGAATTATAACTCCTCTCCTCTTTAAAAGGGGGGGCTTCCATACAAATTTCCTCATAACTCATGAACTAATCAAGCAAATGGAACCAAATTTGGCATGTGAAGGTTTTCGAGGGCAAGAATATTTTCTATAGTGAATTAGGACCCCTCCCCACTTTAAGAGGGGGGGCTCCTGTACCAAAGAAACACAATTTTCCTCATAACTCGAGAACTAATCAAGCAAATGGAACCAAATTTGGCACGTGGGTGTTTTTGGAGACAAAATTTTTTTCTATGATGAACTGGGACCCCTCCTCACTTTAGGAGGGGGGGCTCCTATACAAATGAAATACAAATTTCCTCATAACTCGAGAGCTAATCAAGCAAATGGAACCAAATTTGGCATGTGAAAGTTTTCGAGGGCAAGAACATTTTCTATGGTGAATTAGGACCCCTCCCAACTTTAAGAGGGGGGGCTCCTATACAAACGAAATACAAATTTCCTCATAACTCGAGAGCTAATCAAGCAAATGGAACAAAATTTGGCACGTGGGTGTTTTTGGAGACAAAATTTTTTTCTATGATGAATTGGGACCCCTCCCCACTTTAGGAAGGGGGGCTCCTATACAAATGAAATGCAAATTTCCTCATAACTCTAAAATTAATCAAGCAAATGGAACCAAATTTGGCATGTGAAAGTTTTCTAGGGCATGAATATTTTCTATGGTGAATTAGAACCCCTCCCCACTTTAAGAGCGGGGGCTCCTATACAAACGAAATACAAATTTCCTCATAACTCGAGAACTAATTAAGCAAATGGAACCAAATTTGACACGTGGGTGTTTTTATAGACAAAAATTTTTTCTATGATGAACTGGGACCCCTCCTCACTTTAGGAGGGGGGGCTCCTGTACAAATGAAATACAAATTTCCTCATAACTCGAGAACTAATCAATCAAATGGAACCAAATTTGGCATGTGGGAGTTTTAGATGGCAGAAATTTTTTCTATGGTGAATTACGACCCCTTCCCCTTTTAAGAGGGGAGCTCCCATACAAATGAAATTCAAATTTCCTTATAACTTGAGAACTAATCAAGCAAATGGAACCAAATTTGGCATGTGGGAGATTTTGGAGTCTTGAATTCATTTTACGATAGTTAGAGACCTCTCACCCCTGTGGTAGGGGGATATGGACTCTCATACAAATAAAACAGAAATTTTTGCGAAACTCAAAAACTAATCGAACTCGAGAAATTCGAGACTCTTCCATAAAACATTAGTCAATACAAGACCACAAAAACTATCTATAGTAATACTAGATCATTCAGGACGAGACGGTCGCGAGTGTTGCCGGTGACCCGCCGTTGGAAGCGCCGCCCACTGGGGGGCTTGCAAAATTCGAGATTGTGACAAAGATCATCCGAGATTCATGATTTATGTACAACATAGGTTAATTTGTGGCAATACGAAGTTTGTCGGGTCAGCTAGTTATATATATAGGGTATTGTTATCGTCGGGCCACTGTTATGGTCGGGCCATCACGATTTTACAGTTTTAGTAACTCATGATATCTATGATACAATCATTGTAAAACTTCTTACTGTGATAGCTAACTTTTCACAATATTGTGAGTTTCAATCGTGTATTCACAACACCCGTACTGAATTCAGTGACTAAATCTTCCAAAAAATGTTTTCCGCGTGCAATGAACTTTTCTTCAGGAAATAATTCATGAAATGCAATTATCGTGTTGTGCTGCACACGTACACTATAGAAAAATCCCGTCCAGTAAGGTGTTTGTGAAAGCTAAGGTGAAATACTAGAAAAGCGCTGTTTGTACAGGTCGGGTCACTTGAGTAGTCATGGTTGGGCCACCATAATTTTAAGCGCAGAAGCGCAATAATCGCTAGAGAATGTCAGTCACGTAAAATGTGATGAAATAGAGCAAAATTAATACGATAAAAACTTAGATTTTTGTTGGTTTTTCATTGTAGTTGCACAATTCGGAAAAGGCGATTGTAGCAATACTGATTTTACAAGATCGTCAAAATTTCGCAAAAATGCAATTAAAAATAGGGTATTTGTACATATATGAGCCGTTATTCACGGAATTCATTCTTTTCATGCCTCTATATAGAATTTCAATACGTATGTCTTAGATTTTCTGCGGTGGCCCAAGCTGTACAACATGGCCGACTATGCCATTTTTTGTCTTCACGTAAATGCCTATAACTTTTTTATTTTTCAAGCAATCAGTTCAAGGCTTTCCGGAAATATACCTTATTCTTAGACCTTTGCAACGATGTATTTAGATTTCCAAAATTCCTTTTGGAACGAAAGTTATGGGCGAATTCCAAAACGTGACCCAACCACGACGACACTTCTCTACACATTAAAATTAGCTAAAAAGTGAATACGAGTTGCTTAAGTGCTAAATTAAAATTAAACAATATATTTCCTTGTAAAGCGCGAGCTAAAATCAAAATTACATCTAACTACCAGGTAGGGAAACTTACATGTAATTACATTAAACCGATTCTTACGCTAACCTTAAAACTAGATAGGTGGCTCACGTTTCACATGCATAAGTTGAAAGCAAGAAGAATTGAAGGAGTTAAATTGGAAAAGAGTTAATAGTTGACGGAAAAGATTAAAGGATAGAGTTGGAGAAGATAAGATCCGTTAGGCGAAAAGAAAGGAAGCTAAAAGAAGTAAAAGTACAACGTAAGCCAAATATAATTAAAACTCAACTGCTTATATTATCTAAACAATTATTATAACAAAAACTTTGCAGGAAATTTTTAATCCTGGTAAATAAAACCTGATTATAAATTCGGAATCTGATTTGTTCCTGGTTGGCGTTGACAACATCTTAAAAATTTCATTTCTACGTCCGGACTACGATGTCGAGGCGAAGTATCTGTTCGGAAGGAGGAAGCACGTGTTTAGACGAAATAACTGCATCGCACTGCAACGCTTGCACTGAGAAGGATAACTCCCGTATGGTGCAATGCGACCAGTGCGACGACTGGTACCATTTCGACTGTGTTGGGGTAGATCAAGAGGTCGAAAATCAAGATTGGCTCTGTCCTGTATGTCAAGGTAAGCAGCGAGCCAAGAACAAGAAATCGACTGCACTAGTTGCCCCACCGGTACCACCCGTAAGTACATGCAGTACAGTTAGCACTACCAACGTAATATCGTTGAGTACCTCTTCCAACTCAGTGACCGGTATGTCCGTCACATCGTCTATGATATTTACGCCAAATACAGCCTGCCCGCCACCGTCTGGGCAACATATGTCAATGCCTCCCAACTCTCTCGTGCAACCCCACTCGCAAATACCACCAGCCACCACAATCGATGATACAGCCAAACGCGTTCATGCCACCTTTTCCGTACGCATTTCCGTATTCAATGCCTCCGTTTCAAACGATGCCCATTAATTGTCCCACGACGACAATGGCCTCATACTGCGAGTCTAATGCTTACGCGCAGCTCGCAGGAGTGAATCATGGTCCTTGTTATACAGTGACGTCCAGTTTTTCTAAACCGATTCCATCGATCCCTATTGCAATTCCACCTAAGGCCGTTGCCTTTATGCCTTTATTATTATTTTCGATGCAATTGAAGCTGCCCTTTATAATATTGATTGGTCCTTTTTGGCTGAGAGTTCTTCTGTCGATGATGCAGTTGCTGGTTTCACTAGCACTATTCAAGAATTAATGTTACAACATATCCCTCGAGTTCGTCCGCGCCGCAAACCCGCTTGGGGGAACCGGGAATTGAGACATCTTAAACGTCGTAAAAATGCCTGCCTGCGTGCTTACCACACATCTAGAAGTGCGCGGAATCGTTATTCGTTCAAATTGGCTTGTCAGAAATACAAAACCCTGAACAAAAATCTTTATCGAAACTACGTGCGCAATATTGAGCGTAACCTCCGCGGCAGCCCGAAGAATTTTTGGCGATTTGTTAATAGCAAACGGAAGGAAGATGGTTTGCCATCTACAATGTTTATGAATGATGAATCAGCCTCTACCACCGATAGCAAATGTGCTATGTTTGCTAAATATTTTATGAGTGTGTTCAACTCTGATTCAATTTCACTAGATAGTGTAGCCGAGGCTTTGTCTTTCGTTCCAAGAGATGAAATTTCAGTTGAATCTTTCTTGGTTACTGCTGAAAACGTAGCTTATGCCATTCGAAGTACAAAACAATCGTACTGCCCGGGACCTGATGGTATTCCTGCGGCTTTACTGAAGAAATGCTGCGACGCTCTGAAATCTCCAATAGCCACTATTTTCAACCTCTCTTTACAATGGCACATATTTCCTGAATGCTGGAAATCATCGTTTATGTTCCCTGTGTTCAAGAAAGGTGATAAGCATAGTGTGGAGCACTACCGTGGAATCACTTCATTGTGTGCTTGCTCCAAGATATTTGAAGCCACAGTCTATGACCATCTATTGTTTCATGTGAAGTCCTACATCTCCACTTCACAACATGGATTTTATCCTGGCCGATCAGTCTCAACCAACTTACTGGAGTTTACCTCGCTTTGTCTGCGTACAATGGAACAGGGCAATCAGATCGACGCCATTTACACTGATTTGAAAGCGGCTTTCGATCGAGTCAATCATGATATTTTGCTTGCTAAACTCGACAAATTAGGAGTGTCAACTAGTTTGCTTTCATGGCTTAACTCATATCTATGCAATCGTAAAATCGCTATTAAATTGGGTCCCAGCCAATCGAGATGGTTCCAGAATGGCTCTGGAGTTCCACAAGGTAGCATTTTAGGACCTTTGCTATTCTCGCTGTTCGTGAACGACGTCACTCGACTGTTGCCTCCTGGAACAAGACTGTGCTACGCTGATGATCTAAAAATTTATCTGCCAATTGAAACCATCACAGATTGTTTGCAGCTTCAGAAATTGATCGATTTGTTTGTGGAATGGTGCAACTCCAATCGTATGCTGATCAGCACTCAGAAATGTACAGTTATTAGCTTCACTCGTAAAAAACAGCCTCTAGTGTTCGATTACTGCATGAATGGAACGTCTCTACAGCGGAGTAACAACGTCACGGATCTAGGCGTTGTGCTAGATAGCCAGATGTCGTTCAGACAACATTACACCTTTATTATTAACAAAGCGTATCGGCTGCTTGGCACTATTTTCCGAATCGGTAGAGATTTCTCTGATCCGGGTACACTACGTACTCTGTACTGCTCCTTAGTCCGTTCCGTTCTTGAGACTAGCTGTGCTGTTTGGGATCCTTATTATAATTATTGGATACTTCGCATTGAACGAATACAAAAACACTTCATACGTAAGATCTGCGGCAGGCTACTCTGGAGAAACCCTGATGCTCTTCCGCCATATGAGGATCTTTGTCTGCTAGTTGGGATTGCACCTCTTGAGCAGCGACGGAAGGATATCATCGCCAAGACTGCTCATAAGATCCTGTTGGGTGCTTTTGACTGCCCTGCTGTTCTGTCGCAGCTTCAGCTATACTGTCCCCTTCGGCCTCAAAGGAACCAACAGTTCCTACGCGTCGATTCACACCGTACTAACTATGGACTTTATGAACCAGTTCGTCGTATGGCTTTGGAGTACAATCGTCGCGGAAATAGCATGGACTTTTAGCTACTTTTTGGTGCAGATTTTAAAATGTTGGTTTGTGTATTTAAGTTATTTTACTGATTTTGTACTATGTATGTTTATTGTATATCGATGTAAAAGACACTGGGTTTTTGTGCCACTTTGAGTAAGAGTATGTAACTTACTCAAGGTGGCTTTTCCCAGTCCAATCTAATTTCATTAAGACGTAAAGTCGGATGAATTGAATCAAATAAATAATAATAATAATAATAATAATAATAATAATAATAACAAGTTTCTCAATCAAAGGATAACAGAAACAGAAGCCGGATTCCCTGCATACAAACCATCCTTCGAAAATCCAGCAACAAGTTTCGGAGGATAACCTGAGCCAGCATTCCGACGAAAGTTCTAGACGGTACGCCAAGCTGAGACAGTTGGAAGTAGAGCTGCAGTTTCTTGACGCAGAACGGAAAATTCAGGAAACTGAAGAAGCAAATCGACGTGAATACCTAAGGAAACGACACGAGCTGTTAAAAGCGATGGCCAACGAAAATGTTTCGGTATTAAATGCGGAGGAAGAACGTCCGAGCCAAAGGGTTTCCGACTGGATAAACCATTTAGCTGAGACGGGTCTGCAGCAAATGCACAGCTCATAAGCTGGTGCTAATCCTGAATCACTCCCGTTTCGGGTTCAACATCTACAGTCTTCGGTTCCTGTTCCAATGCCCGATCCGCAAACAGCGGTAGGTAATGTGCATCGTAATTCAAACCAGCAATCAAGGATTTTAAATCCCAGCTCCACTACGAGGCGACGCTCTACTCCAAGGCAGCTTTCAGCGGTAGATGAGAACGATTTTAGCTTAACGCACAAACAAATGGCTGCATGCCAAGCTGTTTCGCGTTATTCTGCGGTACTCCGGAAGAATGGCCGTTGTTTTATTCAACATTTACAACGACGACCAACCTGGGTGGATACACGCCGGAGGAAAATTTGGTACGGTTGCAGAAATGTCTCAAAGGGAAAGCATATGAAGCGGTGAAATGTAGATTAATGCATCCAACCAATGTTCCTGGCATTATATCTACATTGAAGATGTTGTACGGCAACCCCGAAGTGATCGTCCAGAATTTGATTCACAAGATCCATGCAACCCAGCTTCGAAAGCCGACAAGTTGGATACTCTCATAGCATTTTCCCTTGCCGTGCAGACCTTGTGCGCTACCATTGCACTATAGTCCAGAAAGCCAAATTAGGTGGAAAAAATTGTTTACTCAGTAGTCGTTGATTTTAGACTATTTGCGTCTTAGCCAAAAAATCTTGATTTAGGATGCCGCTTTTTTTGGCATGAGCTATTTTAGGGTGACCCTTAAATTAACCAAGATCTAGAAATTATCTTCAAAACGAAACAAGATAGAGCGATATTCACTTCAGCAATTTTATAGCTTGAAATATTTTGAGTAATATTGCAGAAGACGAAATCCTTCTATCTCGAACCGTTTCCATATTAACGCGATTTTCCTGAGTCAAGTTAGGGTGACCCTGCTATTTTGCGATTTTTCTCCATAACTTTTTTATTTTGCATTTCTCGCAAAACACTTCTTCAGAGGACTTTTGAGGCTCAATAAGACGCAACTTTTGGTGAAAAAAGAAATTGGCTATCTACTTCACTTCTACACTTATATTAAATTTTATGATAAAAATAGGCCGTTTTCAAATGTTAGTATCTCAGAAAGGTGCAAGCAGAATTAAAATCGGTTAATTGGGGCTGGTACCGAATGGCCGAAACACAAATGGCCGAATCACGAATGGCCGAAATCCAAATGGCCGAATTTCAATAACAGTCACAGAAGGCCGAATCACGAATGGCCGAATCACGAAAGGCCGAATCACGAATGGCCGAATCACGAATGGCCGAATCACGAAAGGCCGAAATTTTTCGGAATGCCTACATAACTACTCAATAAAAAACCATGAATTGGCAATTAGTTAACAAATAACTTTAATCAAACAAAAAACAAACTACTACTATTGAACAAACAAAACATGCTTTACGAACGCTGTTTAGCGCTTAATAAAAGCGCAACTGTGTCAACAAAATTTTTGCTGCTCATTTTGTGAGCATTAACACATTTCGAGTAGATTTTTTCGTCTATTTCTCGGCGCGAATTCGGAACATCCCCCTGAAAAAATCTAAGGATGTTCCCCCGATCCTGGTCATTGACAGGTGATGGGAACCAACAATGGTTATCCATCGTTGATGCCATGCTTCCAAGCTGTTTGTGGTCCGCGGTAGCTTGTCAATGACAGGCATAAAATTTGACCACAGAGTGGGGTGAAACAATGGCCTGTTGTTCCGGTTCCTCCCACTTATGTAAGTATTCTGAAAATATGTAAGGCAATTCTCCTAATCTTCAGGAATCGTTCCTTCCATCGCGTCGTACGCCTCCTGTATCCGATTTTGCGGCAGAAAAGACAAGGCCTAGAATTTTTATTACATTATAAAAACATCAAATAAAAGTGCTTTATCAACAAACCTGCAGCCGTTTTACCGCCATGAATATGTCTGTATTGTCGAGTAATATTGTTTTAGTTCGCGTATATTTAATTGTTTTATTATATTTTGTGTGAAAAAATCAGACGGGTTGTGTACAAGACACGACCGCATATATAGGTGACGCAGGACTACGTGACTCTCTTTGTAGTGATAGTAGCATGTATTCATGCTTGTAATCATTCGATTCTTCATGTATACATGCTATATGCAATATATATGCATGCTACATGCGTAACATTTATCAAAGTAGTAACATTGCATACGTTCAATTCTCAAAAGATTGTGCATCTGAAAACAATTTAACAAAATCAAGAACACAAACTATTGCTTTCCTGCTACCTGACTGAAATTAAAGATTGTTTTTATTATCCATGGTTTCCCACGTTGAATGGATTTTACCAATTCAATCCTATTTTATCAACAGCACATCTTTTCACTACACTTCTAATGAAACGGCAAGCATGCGTATTCATACAGAGTCATATTATAACCGAACACTACAGCTGTAGCACATTTTTCCAACACAGATATCAAATTCGTCGAGGTTTAATCGTCTCGCAGTAAAGAATTTGCGATCTATTGGGACAACGAACTTGTGTCATTTTTTCTGGCACACTTCCCTAACACAGATATCAAATTGGACTAGGTTTAATCGCGTTCGTAAGAAATCTGTTGGCACGAGGGGGCTTTGTCATTTTTTCTGGCGTACTTCCCAAGCAAGGACATCAAAATGGTCTAGGTTGAACCGTGGTGTTAAGAAATCTTGTTGAAATGAGGAAACTTGGTCACTTGTTTTGGCTTACTTCCCAAGCACAGATATCAAATTGATATAGGTTTAGATCATCGTGAAGAATCTTCCAACCAATCACGAAGCAAGAATTATGTTAAAACATAGGTTCATTATTTTCAATTTTTCAATAGTTCAACATCAAGAATCCATACTTTTCTCCATTTGGGTCAATTCTTAGAAGATTTTCCGATCGATTGGTGTAAGAATATTGAAAATCAATCGGAAAACCGCTGAGCTATTAGCGCTCAAAACCTTTCATTTTTCGTGACGCTCGCATTTTTCGATTTTTTGGAATGACACCCTATCTCAAAACTTGCCGTAAGACGTAGTCCTACGTCAAAAAAGCATAAGAAGCATTCCGCTGCTGTTTGTTTGTTTTGAATAGTATCCCATCAATGGAAAGCATCGGTTTTCCTCTCTGCGACAATACAATTTTAACGACAAGTGCACTTTCTTCGTTGTTGAAGCCAGCAATATCGGATGAATCACCGGATGCACTCTTTTTTCACGGGACAACTACCAACTACCGTGCGGAAAGCAAACCGTGTTCAACAACAATAGACACAACTGTTGGCTTTGCTATGTGCGGTCAACAAAGATGGATATGGCGGGATATTGAATGAAATGTTTCGGCCGCTTTAGTAATAGGGTAATAAACTTGTAGTTTACTGCATTTACTTCTTTATGAAAATCCATGACAGTAAGAATAAGATTACAATTATAATATAAGCATATATCTACGAAAGATAATTTTTATACTGGTTTTTACCTCATATTTCTTGATTATAAATACATCTTCATTATAAGGTGGGAGACGTATTTACCGTGTTAGTAGCAAATGTTTCCTAGATGATTCAGGGCGAGACGGCCGTAGGCCGCGAGTGTGCGCCGGTGACCCGCCGTCGGAAGCGCCGGCCACTGCGGGGGGGCAGCCCCCCCGCAGAAACCACTACTATTTAGGTGCATGCATTTTCCTAGGTTTACTGTCTATTAGGGATTATCCCTTAGTTAAGTCCGAACGAGCGGCAGCGAGAAAGGACAGCATGTACCCAACGTTTGCGCAGGTTGAAGGCTATGAATATTTTCGGTCGAATATGACATTCGGCCATTCGTGTTTCGGCCATTTGTGATTCGACCATTCGTGATTCGGCCTTTTGTGATTCGGCCATTCGTGATTCGGCCATTTGGTAAATTATGCCATTCGTTATTTCGGTCATTTGTGTTTCGGCCATTCGTGATTCGGCCATTTGTGTTTCGGCCATTCGTAGGTAATCCGGTTAATTGCGTTTGAAAGATCGTGATTTTTTGTGCATAATATCAAAAAATTGGAGAGTGGATTTTTGTCTATCTTAAATAAATCAACTTTGAATATGTGTACCATACATTAACATATTTAAGTATATAAAAGTAAACGAATTGCACCATAACTCCGGAAGGCTTTGACTTTTCTTGATTAAACTTAGCGTACATGTTTCTTGCCATAAGTAGAGCAGCACAGGTGGTTGACAAAAGCGGGGTGGTCCCTGAAAAGGGGAGGGGGAGGTACAAATAAGTAAAAGTGGCTGTAATTTTTTTGCATTTAAACCGTTATAAGTTGTGTGAGTGGTCCAAATCTAAAAGAGAATGTATAAACTTAACCTCATGTTTGTTGCCTTAAACTTTATAATGAGGTTTGACATTAAAAACGGTAGACGTTCCAATAAACAAAGGGAATGGTAGACAAAGTAATGAAATCATATGTGTTTCATAGTATCATGGAGTGGAACTACCAAATGAGAAGTTTAAATAGTTTTCGACCCACGACGGGGATTTCCGTTATTCCAACCTCCCCTTTCATCAGAGGCCATCATTCTTTTGTCTTTCAGCCACTTGTACATTTGTTTTCGATAAGGTTAAAAATCTCAGGCGAGCGAGTGTGAAAAGCATAGCATCGAAAGCTTACTCCACTGACGCAAGCCTACGCGAAACAACTGCTGGCACTGTATGCATACATTCTGCTACCTACACACTCGCGAGTGTACAGTCTCATATCAACTTTCTACACATCCCGCCCGTGAATCCAAAGCTCACGAGCTGTCCATAGGTCGTGAGCACGAGCGGCACACTAGGATGTATGGATACGGATTTTACTTTTCTTCTTCATTTTACACCCTCGCTTACACACGCGGGTAAGTGTGCGGGCCAATGCGAGCGATGATAGGTATCAACTGCTGATAACTAAATAGCAAAGCATTGCAAAGCCTAGGTGCTACATTCCGTTATCGAAACTTGACCTTCTGTTTTTTTAAACGACAGACTTTGCAGCCAGCTGTTTGAGTGCAGGACAATTGCAGGGCCAGTTGCTACGATTCTATTGACTCTAACAGCCTCTCCCAGTCGGGATTCGAACATATGACGACTGGCTTATTAGACCAGCAAACTTGTCGCAGTGCATGAGAATAGAAACAGAAAATGGGGATGGACGATTTACCAATTAATTTTGTGAAGATCATCTTACCGTTAGTTGTGCAGCACATTACATATTTATTTAATATGTTTATCGAACGGTCCACCTTTCCTGACTCCTGGAAACACGCGAAAGTCATACCGCTGAAGAAAAAAGCGCACCTGAACGATATCACTAATCTAAGACCAATAAGCATCCTCTGCGCGTTGTCAAAAGTGTTTGAGAAGCTTCTCAAGCAGCAAATGACATCTTACATGGAAGACAGTGGCTTACTGACGGACTACCAGGCTGGTTTCCGCAAAGGACAGAGCATCAAAACCGCAGTTCTAAGAGTGTACGATGATCTAGGAGCCATTGTTGATAAGAAAGGTGCGGGTATACTGTTGATGCTCGATTTTTCGAAGGCCTTCGATACCATTCCGCACAGCAAACTACTAGCCAAGCTATATACGCAATTCAACTTCTCTTCTGTTGCCGTGAGTCTGATAGAATCGTACCTGTGTGAAAGAAGACAGACTGTGTTTTGTGGTGGTTGCTGCTCCCGTAGTGTGGAAGTACCATCTGGAGTACCTCAAGGCTCAGTACTCGGCCCTCTACTATTCTGCTGTCATATCAATGATCTACCGACTGTGTTGAAGCACTGCTCTATTCAGATTTACGCCGATGATGTACAACTCTACGTCGGCGTACGCGGTCTCTGTGCACATGAGTTAGTCAGAATGATGAATGATGATCTCGAACGTGTTGCGGATTGGTCTCGACGGAATAAACTCTTTGTGAAT
Organism: Sabethes cyaneus; assembly: GCF_943734655.1. Taxonomy (NCBI): domain Eukaryota; kingdom Metazoa; phylum Arthropoda; class Insecta; order Diptera; family Culicidae; genus Sabethes; species Sabethes cyaneus. The sequence continues at coordinate 74,633,027 of NC_071353.1, forward strand.
CCTGCTAAGAGCAAAGCACTATTCATCACAAGCAGACGTCGAAGAGCTGGAAGTATCGTTTCACCAGTGCCTGGACTTCTTCTCGATGGTCAGAGTATCCCGTGGTCAGAAAGCGCCAGCAACCTGGGATTTATTTTTCAATGCGATCTGCAGTGGGATGGTTTGATAACACAACAATGTGGTAAAATCTATGCTAGCCTCCGAACGCTTTACTGTTGTACTTCCTCTGCATCGACTGCCGTTAAGCTGACGCTTTTTAAATCCTTGATCCTGCCGCATTTTCTATTTGGCGATGTCCTCCTCATCCGGCCCAGCGCAAGCTCCTTCGATCGATTACGTGTGGCACTAAACTGCTGTGTGAGATACGTGTATGGACTGAGCCGCTACGATCACGTGAGCCACCTGCAACAGAACCTCATCGGATGTCCGATAAAAAACTTCTACGCTCATAGATCGTGCGTCTTTCTGTGGAATCTGCTAAAAACTCAGGCCCCCAGTATTCTTCATCAGAAACTGATCCAAACTCGTGGACGCCGATTGCAAAACCTTGTGGTACCAGCCAACAACACTGCATGTTACGCTGCTTCACTGTTCGTTCGAGGTGTGGTAAGCTGGAACTCGCTACCGCCCGAAGTAAAACGTTCATCGTCGGAGGCAATGTTCAAGAGAGGCTGCATAAATTTTTGGAACCGTATAAACTAAAATATGACAAGACAATGTAATTATCGTGAATTAGTGTTAATTAGTTAATTAAATTATTATAATGATGTACCTTTTATTAGAACCGGAAGTAGCAATTTCAAAAAAGATATTAATCTTACGCTACTGGACAATAAACAAGTAAACAAGTAAACAAAAGAAATCCGAAAGAAATGCTCATGCTTATGTGTTCGTTAGAAGAAAATCGTGAGAGAAGATTGGACCACGCGAATGCGGGCTTCACAACACTACGTTTCAGTTTGCAAATTCTCATAATATGAAAAACAAAGCTTTTTTCCTCATTTAGACATATCTACCCCTCCCCTTGATTAGCTCTCCTCGGTCAGCGGCCCTTTTGTCTACAGCAATATGTACGTCTCTCCGAAGATAAAGAAAGAGAAACAAAGCCTTCCTTATATTGTTCTACTTCCGTAGTTGTGACCCTCCTATCTTTTCACACGCTCTTCATCTTATCTCCCAGCCACTTGTACAACTTCTAACAGACCAAATGCAAGATATTATTATTATTATTATTATTATTATTCTATATTTGAGAGGTTTTCAGCCTGCGGCTGGTTCGCCCCTTAATACAAGATGATCGCAGCTACTTTTACTTATTTGGACCTCTCCCCTCCCCCTCCCCCTTTTAGCGACCACCCCGCTTGTTGTTAACCCCCTGCGCTGATTCACTTATATGAAGAAACATGTACGCCAAGAACAGTCAAGGCGTTCCGTAGTTATGGCGCAACTCGTTTACTTTTATGTACTTAAATATGTCAAAACCACACATATTCAAAGTTGATTTATTTGAGATTGACAAAAATCCACTCTCCAATTTTTTGATATTATGCACAAAAAATCACGATCTTTCAAACGCAATCAACCGATTTTAATCCTGCTTGCACCTTTCTGAGATACTAACATTTGAAAACGGCCTATTTTTATCATAAAATTTAATATAAGTGTAGAAGTAAAGTAGATAGCCAATTTCTTTTTTCAACAAAAGTTGCGTCGCATTGAGCCTCAAAAGTCATCTGAAGAAGTGTTTTGCGAGAAATGCAAAATAAAAAAGTTATGGAGAAAAATCGCAAAATAGCAGCGTCACCCTAACTTGACTCAGGAAAATCGCGTTAATATGGAAACGGCTCGAGATAGAAATATTTCGTCTTCTGCAATATTACTCAAAATATTTCAAGCTATAAAATTGCTGAAGTGAATATCGCTCTATCTTGTCTCGTTTTGAAGATAATTTCTGGATCTTGGTTAATTTAAGGGTCACCCTAAAATAGCTCATGCCAAAAAAGCGGCATTCTAAATCAAGATTTTGTTGCTAAGACGTAAATAGTCTAAAATCAACGACTACTGAGTAAACAATTTTTTCCACCTAATTTGGCTTTCTGAACCACAGTGCATTGAAGCCTGCCAGTTGAGCGCGTACACGTACAATGTCGCTCTGTTGCATGAGCTCGTCGACAAGCTTCCGATAGGTTTTAAAATTGACTGGGCAAAACATCGTCGTAATCTATCACAAGTGCACCTAGCTGCGTTTTCCAAGTGGCTGTACGAGTTAGCTGAAATAGTCTGTCCAATCGCAGGTCTAACGTGCAGTGAAGCACAAAGCAGTCGGGGGAATAAGAAAAGTTTTGCTTTCGTAAATGCGCATAGTCAAGAAAGTTTTGACAGTTCGCCAGATAGATCATTACACCAAGAAATGACTCCATCCAGTTCACTCTGTGTAGAATGTGTTGTCTGTAGGGGAAATTGTACGACGTTGGAGAAATGCCAGCGATTCAACGACCTGTCGTATAACGCTCGTTGGGCGATTATAAAAGAATTCGCGCTCTGCCGAAAATGTCTCAAGAAGCACACAGGTACCTGTAAGTCTCACCAAGCATATGGAAAGAATGATTGTGCGTTCAAACACCACCAACTTCTTCACAATGACCAAGGAGATAGAGCGGAAACCTCAGTGGTAACGAGCAGTTATAATAGTTCCAGCTCAAATTCCAACTTAGTCGAGCAGAATACTTCCGAACGTGAGTGCAACATTCATCGTAATGGAACCAGCCAAGGGTTGTTCCGTGTTATTCCAGTTGTCATCCATGGCTCGAAAAAATCAATAAAAACGTTTGCCTTTCTGGATGACGGTTCTTCGACTACTTTGCTCGACACATCGCTAGCCCGGGAGTTAGATCTGCAAGGGAAACCAGAACCACTGCGTCTTAAATGGACTGGCAATAAGAGCCATTTGGAAAATAGGTCGCTGAAGCTCGACATTGAAGTGTGGCCAGTCTGGATCTTTTCCATCAAACAGTAGACATGCGAAAGCTGAGCGAACAGTATTCCCACTTAAAGGGTATCCCAATTGAGTCATACGAGAATGCTCAACCGCGAATCTTAATCGGAATCGATAACGCCAACCTCGCATTTCCGCTCAAGGGAAAAGAAGGCAAAATGCACGAGTCAGTCACAACAAAAATGTGTCAATCTCTCAAACGTTGAGCGATCACCACGAAGACAGTTTCCTAAGGAAACATTGCGAAGTTAATTTACCCGATTTCATATACAGGTTTTCTCCAAAACACGATCCTGAGTTGCTCAAAGGGCAAAGATTAAACGTGTTCTACCTGGAGGATTTGTTCGCACGAATCGACCAAGTAGGCATCGGCAATCGCGAGCGATATTGTCATCGAAATAACACCGTCGTTCAACGCAGCAAAGTAAGTTCCCAACTGTATAAGAATCAAAGGACTGTACCTCAACCTTCCTCAACGGCTGATCTTCATAAGATGCGATTGGCGACATTGACACGACGTTTTTGGGTTCTCGACCCTGATCACTTTGGTACCATAATTGTGGTGGTAGCGCGAACTGAATATCGGTGCGTGGTGCATATCACGTGCTTGGCTATACGGGCAGTAAACATAGTAGTTACACACCTGCTTGATCAAGTAGCTTCACCTACGTTCAAGTATTTCATGGCACGGCGTAGTATATTAAGAGAAATCACTATCGATCACGGCACAAACTGCACTGCAGCAGACAATGAACTTGAAGCGGCGAGCGAGGAACGTGGAGTTCAGAAAGATGAGTCAACGGCGTGCATGGTGCGCATCACGAATTGAAGCAAACACCTTCTGGCGACAACCGGTGCGAGACCACTTTCTTGAGCCAACAAAGCGAACGAGGTGGTGCAAAGTAGTCCTGTCGAAATTGGTGAACGACATTGTAGTCTCAGATAAGATGGACAGGTACGGTCAACGGTGGTCCAGACCCAGACGGGCGTCTATGAGCGTCCTGCGACGAAGTTTGCTGTTCATGAGATGCGACGCGAAGGCAAGTAAACCAAAGGTGTACCGGGGGGAATGTTGCGACTCGTCGGTCGGCGCGACCTACGGTAGCACAGCAACCCTGCGCACAGCACGCAAAGCAGGAGATATTTTTTATGGGGCAGCTCTCGGTGTGTCACTGTCATCAAACCTGCATCCGGCTGCCGGCATTCGATAAACAGTAAAACAAGATTAAAACGTACATGAAGTGAGGTGGTAAAAAATTATTATACATACACATTAATATTAGCTAAAAAGAGAATACGAGTTGCTTAAGTGCTAAATTAAAATTAAATAATATATTTCCTTGTAAAGCGCGAGCTAAAATCAAAATTACATCTAACTACCAGGTAGGGAAACTTCCATATAATTACATTAAACCGATTCTTACACTAACCTTAAAACTAGATACGTGGCTCACGTTTCACATGCATAAGTTGAAAGCAAGAAGAATTGAAGGAGTTAAATTGGAAAAGAGTTAATAGTTGACGGAAAAGATTAAAGGATAGAGTTGGAGAAGATAAGATCCGTTAGGCGAAAAGAAAGGAAGCTAAAAGGAGTAAAAGTACAACGTAATCCAAATATAATTAAAACTCAACTGCTTATATTATCTAAACAATTATAACAAAAACTTTGCAGGAAATTTTTAATCCTGGTAAATAAAACCTGATTATAAATTCGGAATCTGATTTGTTCCTGGTTGGCGTTGACAACAAGAACCTTTGCCTTCTTTAAGAAGGGGGGATCCCATACAAATGAAATACAAATTTCTTTATAACTCGCGAACTAATCAAGCAAATGGCACCAAATTTGGCATGTGGGGGTTTATGGAGACATGAATTTATTTTATGTTGGTTTGAGACCCCTCACCCCTGTGCTGTGATAGGAGGATGAGGACTCTCATATAAATAAAACAGAAATTTTTGCGTACAGTACTGGACAAAATAAAGTACGCACTTACCACATCTTGAAACTTTCATGCTTTTCTCATTATTTATAGTAGATATCTATTCATAGTGATCGAACAAAAATTAGCTTTATAGATGTACTTTCAGAAGATATTTTATACAGAGGCTTTATACTCCAGAGGTTTGGCGCTATATTTTTGAGCGAATTTAAGACGTTTGATCCTATACAAATTAATATTACTTAAAAACAAATATTGAATATGAAATAAACAAACCTGTAACATTTCGGATAAATGGCCTTCTTTGAGCAAATTCATTTTTAAATCCCATTTCCTTCAGTCTTCTACGAACAGTTCGTTCGGAAATATTTAAGTTCGTATTTTCTCGGATTACTCGGCTGGTAGAGAACGGATCTTTAGCCACTTTTCGACGAATCAGGCGATCATCACTGGTTGTAGTCCTCCGCTTTCTTCCTCTTTCAGTCCGGTCTTTCACGCTTCCAAGTTCCTCATATTTTTTCAATGTTTTTCGTACTCATGCCTCACTAATTTCATATCTTCGAGCAATTTCTCTATTCGAGAAACCTTCCTTACGATTTTTAACGATAAGTTTACGGATATCTTGACAAATTTGCTTTTTTGACATCGTACCAGATAAAAACGCGCACCAGTAATGAAAAATCAATCACAAACAATTTGTTTTGACACTTCGCTGCAGTGTGATGGCGAGGAAACTATTCGTATGCAGTAGGCGGCGTTGTGCAGTCATTATATTAGTAGTGCGTACTTTATTATGACCAACTAAAAATTGACTTTTTCTAGAACTATACAATAGCTTGATCAAAATAGCTAATGTTTATATTTAACGATACATAAATCGTTTAAAGCATTGAAAATACTACAATTTGTCCAAATATACCGAGTTAATATGTTTGACAATAAAAAAGATACCGCGTGTTATATAGTATGAGAGCGGGTGCGTACTTTATATTGTCCAGTACTGTATGTACCATATTTTCTGCTATGTAACAAGCGGTAAGCTGTAAAAGTAAACTAGTAAAACCTTCTCGGAGCAAAAGACAGTGAATCGACGCCGTTAACTTACGTGCCTGTTGCCATTCATGTCAAAAGAGAAGGACATTCGAATGACACGTCATAATTGCGATGAACGTGCTTTGGCTTTAATGTTATTTGTAACCAATGGCCCTTTTAAAAGTCACAAGCGAGTAAAAGTAAGATTATTGAAACATGTCAAGCTACGCATAATCATATTTAATACAATAATCTGTGGGCTGGTCATTCATTACTATTTCAACCTTTGTTTGCATCAACAAGTGATTTTTAAAAGAAATCTCTATGTCTCAATGGCTGCAGGCGTTGTACTTAGAAACCCCTGTCTACGTATTTTCAAAGCCACCATTGCATTCAATGAAGAATTGAATCTGAATATTTCGCTCTTCTCTTTAAACATTCACTTAAACAATGGCACTCACAGATTCTAATAAACATACTAATGCCAGAAATGTAGTTTACATTAGTCTTTCATCTAATGATCTGATATAATCCTACTTCACCCTTTCGTACAACCCTTAGAGCTGTATACCTTGTAGTTTTTATACCAGTTTTTAGGATAATTATTAATATATTTGCCGTCGCCACGTCGTCGAATTCACACCATAAACAATTACATATTAGAATGTTTTTTTAATGTCTTTAACATAGCTTTCATTATTTTTTCAGTTTTTGCAGATGGAAGAGTGTGTATTTCGATATTACATGCTCCTGGAGACGATCCACTTGGTGAGAAACTTTATTCAATAAAACCGGTCAACAATGATACATAACATTACATGCGTTACGTTTTTATGTTGCAATTATAAATTTGAAAGGTTTTCAAAAGTTTCTATTTCTTGGTTTTATATATATTACATTGTTGTGTTTCAAAGCTATTGCACCTGGCAGCAATTTTACGAGTCCTACGCAAATTCGTTTTTCAATAATAATTATCCTGTACTTACTAAATACATTGAAAATATGCTTGTCAAACAAGGAGGGGTGCAGTGGGGAGGCAATAACGAACGTTTCAAATTGCTAAATTGTAAACATATGTGGTAAACGCAGAAAATAACCACGCTAATAATTTTCGCGTGGGACTCTAAATAGGTGGAAACTCCGCAATATATTCTGGTAATTATTCATCAGTGTGGAAAGCAGGGCACAAGGAAATGTAGGTACTGTGAATGTTTTTCGTCATTCAAACATTCAGAAAAACCTACTAGCAGCAGGGACTACAAGCAAAAGAAGCGAACGTCATCAACAAAAACACTTACCGTCCAGACAATCACCCAAGGGCGGAAATTTGTCCATCTACAGGTTAACAACATTCCGCTACGACTACAACTGGATACCGGTTCCGACATAACGATCATTTCACACCGATCGTGGGTGAAGCTTAGTCGACCGACGACGGCAGCAGCTGTTTGCAGTGCCAAAACAGCATCAGGTGATCCGCTTCAACTGACGGCAGTGCTTCAATGCGACATTTCCCTTAACGGCATATCAAAACAGGGCAAATGCTTTGCCGCCAGTCCCAACGTTCAGCTAGACATCTTGGGTATAGATTGGATGGATTTGTTCGGATTATGGAGCCGGCCGATCGCATCTTACTGCAACCGTGTCATTAGTTTGCAATCTTGCATAGTGTCTACGCTGCAGTCTCGTTTTCCTGCAGTGTTTACGGCCAAGCTGGGCCTGTGTAACAAAACGCCAGTTCAACTTGTGCTGAAAGGCACTCCCAAGCCTGTCTTCAGACCCAAACGTCCGGTCGCTTACAGTATGGAAAGTGTGGTGGAGCAAGAACTTGTTCGCTTACAAAGCCTAGGTATCCTCAAGAAGGTGGATTTTTTCGACTGGGCGGCTCCCATCGTCGTTGTGCGTAAGTCGAACGGGACAGTCCGTATCTGTGCCGATTTTTCAACGGGGCTCGACAGTGTTCTTGAACCAAATCAATATCCCTCACCTCTGCTAGAGGATATTTTTGCCAAGATGGCCAACTGTCACGTCTTCAGCCACATAGACTTATCAGATGCGTATCTGCAGGTGGCAGTTGACAAAACTAGTCAACCATTGCTGACCATCAATACACATAAAGGGCTCTTCCAGTTTACCAGGTTGTCGCCTGGCATCAAATCAGCGCCAGGTTTGTTCCAACGATTGATGGATACATTGCAGTCGGTTACTTGGACGACATTTTAGTCGGCGGAGTATGGCTTCACAGTTCGAATGGATAAGTGCAATTTCGGAAAGAATGAAGTCAAATATTTAGGACATATTATGAACGCAGAGGGTATTAAACCAGATCCAGGCAAGATTTCTTCAATCGTTAATATGCCAGCACTGCATGATATTGATTATGGGAAGTACGTGAAGGAAATTCGTGCCCTGCGTCATCCCATGGACCAACTGCTCAAAGCGGATACAAAGTTTGTATGTTCGGCAGCGTGTCAAAAATCGTTTGATCGTGAAGTTCTTTAGTCTCCGCTATTGCTAACGCACTACAATCAGCAGCTCGAAATAATTGTGTCGGCGGATGCTTTACAGTTTGGGCTAGGGGCCCGAATTGCACATAAATTTCCTGACGGCACTGTTCGCACTATTTGTCATGCATCGCGTAGTTTGTCAGCATCCGAAAGTAAATACAGCCAAATTGAAAAGGAGGGCCTGGCATTAGTTTTTGCGGTAACTAAGTTTCACAGAATGCTGTTTGGTCGACGATTTATTCTGGAAACTAATCACAAGCCGCTCTTCTCGATCTTCGGATCTAAGAAGGGCATTCCTACGAACAGGCTTCAGAGATGGGCGCTTACTCTTCTGTTCTACGATTTTAAAATTCGTTACGTGTCTACGGAATGCTTTGGACATGCCGATGTACATTCAGCCACAAGAGGAGTTTGTTATGGCAACTATGGAGCTTGAGTCGACGGTCAAAAGCGTAGCCAATCAAGCGCTAACGGCCCTTCCGCTCTCATTTCAACAAATCATCGCAGCGACTGCAGCGGATGATAGTCTACAAGAAGTGGTTAAATTCATAAACAATAGATGGCCTTCACGGAAAATGAAAAACGCAGATCCGCAAATACAACAATTTTATCTGCGTTGTTGCGAAAGCAACTAAAGACTTTTCCAAATGTTTAACCGTTTATTTTAATAATATTCGTGTGAAGAACTTGGAGGTTAAATATTTCCTGCCAATTAAAGTTGGAATCAGCTTTACATAGTGTAAGAAAGTTTAGTATAGTATAACAATCATTTCTGCCGTTAATATTTCTTAGTTTCTAACTACAACTTACGTTTAGTGTCTTTAGTGTATAATTCATCAACTTTACTGGGAATTGTTTCTTAACACGTGAGTGCTGCAAAAATAGTTTTTAGTAAGCTAGGTTAGCTTTTAAGCTCAAAATCACTCATATAAATTCAATCAGTTACCTGCCGTAGGTTTAACTATACTGTAAGTAATTTTAATTTAAGTAATTAGTTGATTTCACTTTAGGGTTTTGTAGAATCTAGATCTTATCTTTAAAAAATATATTTAGGGATAATTATCGAATTTTAATTGCACGTACTTTCAGGAGTATTGCACTTACTTTGTCTCATCAGCTATTCTATAAGCAACTAATTGAACATGATTTTCTGTGGCAGTTGTGCATGACAGATAAAGGCAATTCGTCTAGACAATAAAGGTACGCGTTTATACAAATCTGAAGCAGTGTTAGTGGATATGGTATGTCGAGTCAATGAGGTATGGCACCTCATATCTTCACTACTGTTTTGGTGTTGATTCGCTGCGGCCATGTTCGCAACATGCGTCGTGACGCTTTGTCTATTGTAGATGGATGCATAATGTATGGCGAACGAGTGGTTATCCCACAGGTGTTTCGGAAGCGTGTACTTCAGCAGCTACACAAAGGTCACCCAGGTGTGGAACGAATGCGATCGATTGGACGTCAATATGTTTACTGGCCCAATATCGACGAAGATGTTACTAAAACCGTCAGTACTTGCAAATTTGTGCCAGCGTAGCCAAAACGGACAGAAAAACGCTGCTTTCATCGTGGCCTGTGCCGGAGAAAGCATGGCAGCGGGTTTATCTGGATTATGCTGGTCCTATGTCGGGGCAATACTACCTTATCCTAGTCGATTCTTTCTCTAAACGGCCAGAAGTAATTCAAACCAAGGATATCACTTCTGCAGCAACTATCCGTTTACATCGTGGTATCTTCGCAAGGTTCGGCGCACCGGAAACGTTAGTCACGGACAACGGTACACAATTTAAGAGTGAACAATTCGCATCATTCCGTACCACAAATGCTATTCAACACTTAAGGACCGCACCGTTTCACCCACAAAGCAACGGTCTCGCAGAGAGGTTCGTCGGTACCTTTAAAAGTGCAGTTCGCAAAATTAAAACCGGCGGAAAACCCATGGAGGAAGCTATCAACATGTTTCTGCTGTGCTACAGGTCAACGCCATGCCGTAATGCCCCAGAGGAAAGGCCCCGGCTGAAATTATGCTAGGTAGGGCTATCCGTACGTCGATGGAACTTCTCCGTCCACCTTCAGCAGTCAGCTGTCCAGAATTGTCTATGCACGAAGAACAATACAATCGCAAAGCACGGGGCTAAAACTCGGAGTTACCTCCCGCAGGACAACGTCTGCGCTAAGGTGTTCAGAAATAACAAATTGTTTTGGGAAGCTGGAACGGTAACCGAACGTGTCGGAAACGTGATGTACAACATTTGGCTGCCGGCAAAGCGAAGTCTGATCCGGTCTCATTGTAACCGATTGAGAAATCGTGATCAGGCAGAACAGCAGTAGCAGGGTAGGTAGCAACACACGGTGTTCAAAATACCGTTATTAAAAAATAAAATAGGCAATTTAAACGGAAAATGTCAGTTGGTTTGTATTGCCATCCTACCTCTGAGCCAATTTAAAAAAAATCGATCGACGAATTTTTGAGTTACGCCCTTTTGAAGTTTTAAAGGGCAGATTGCTCATATAAAGTAAATAAAAATCTTCAATTACACTTCCAAAATGAACGTAAATCACAGCCGGTATTGATTTTTTATGCAACATATACCCATTGCCAACCATTTTAGGAGTTTTACGCGGTATTGGGACTAACCGGAAATGTTCCGGATTAAGTTATCGCTGTGGAAAACAGTCAGCATCGAACATGAATTTACGGCTGACGCTTACGCCAGTAAAGTACTATTGTGCCTATATCGGGCTTTCAAAACGCTTTTTCTCGTGCTGAAATACGTTTTTCAATAATTCCGTAATTATCTACATGTAGCTGAAATATTCAGTGTTCTGTTCGTTATAAAATATTACTGCTACCTCTGGACATAAGAGAATTAATCGTCAAATAAATATTATTATATCGACGATACCAGTACCACAATTTGTGCTTCTGTGCTTTGTGTGCCAGCTGAAGTTGGGTAAAGGGCGCCGCCGCGCCGTACGGCGCGCGCTACACAATGACGACGGTGATATGCAGTGCTTGTGTGCAAAAAATCTCCTCTGAAAATGACCGTGTCTATTGTTTTGGTGGATGTGGCCAGATCCTCCACCAGAAATGTGCGAATTTAAGTGCCACCGGAGCAAAAGCAATGCTAGAAAACTCTGCTTTAAAATACATTTGCCATGGATGTCGTAGAAAACAAACCTCTTTAAATGATTTAGCAAAAAAATGCTCGGAAGTGATGGATCAAATAAAATCGCTCACTAGTGTTGTTGCCAACTTTGACTCAAAGTTAAAGAGTGAAATCGAATGCTTTGATAAACGTTTGTCCAGCCAGGTTACTGACATAATTAACAACAGTCTTGCTCAGTTTAAAGCGAACAATCTGGCTAGCAACCCATCAATTACGGTCACACCGATTAACGGCAATTCATCTTATGCCGATGTTACCCGTGTAGCACAAAATACCACGTCATACGATCTAGAAGTCGGTCAACTTCGCTCAGGTAAAAGACGTATTCCATCCAGCCCACAAAAGTCCCCGTTGGCTCAGCCCAGCAAACAACAACCTCAGTCTACTTCATCTGCTGTGAACAATAAATTGCCCGTTTCTAAAACCAAAACAGTGAGCGATTTGGAGCAGACTATTTCGTTTAAACCACTGAAAGACCAAACAGCAGATGCAACCAAACGTGAAATTGGTAATAAGTTGGACCCTATTGAATTTGCTGTTAAAAGTCTACGATGCAAAGATAACGGTGAGGTTATCGTAAGATGTGATTGCAAAGAGTCCGCTGAAAGAATGGTTGTTACTGCCAAAAACCGACTAGCCAATAATTACACTATTAGCATTGAATTGCCGCTTAAGCCGAGGGTAAAAATCGTTGGGCTTTCCGATGAAATATCTAAAGAGGATTTGGTCATGAAACTAAAGAGGCAGAATAATTTATCTAGCACTGCAGATTTGAAAATCATTCGCTTCCAAAACAATGACAAGCAGTCTATTCCCGTCACGGTCATCGTTGAAACTGATCCGAATGCTTTTGCACACTTGATCAATCTGAAATATGTTAACATTGTTTGGGACCGATGCAAGGTTACTGAGCATCTGATTTGCTGTCCCATATGTGGTGAATCGCATAATGTAAAAGATTGCCGAGCTGGTTTCCAAAAATGCGTGAACTATTGTAAATTTAACACTCTGCACAAGCTTACTGCTGATAATATGCTGGACACTTGTCACTCGGCCTGGAGCACGGTGTGCTCTCTCTATCAGAAGCGTTTGCGTAAAGCACGTTCGAGGATTGATTTTTCTGCATAGCAACTATTACCGATCGCTGACAAGTTACATTTATGTAACGCAATGGACCCGACATCTGGATATGCACATTCTGACGCTTACACTGGCGGCTTCGAGCTTGGATTCCGGTCTGGTGACGCAAAAACAACTCAGCTGCTCCCGGTTACATCATTCGATTCAGCATTAACTATCACTCTTGAAGGTAAAACACTAGTATATGTCCATCCGATGGATGATACTACACACCGTAATCGCCAAACATCTTTCCAGTCGAAACACTAGAGGGCTTCGTACCAAGGTTGACAACTTCTTTTTGGCTATGCTGGATGCGCAATACGATGTAATTGTTCTTACCGAGACATGGTTAAATGAGCAGTTTCTCTCAACCCAGCTCTTCGGCCATCGGTACACAGTGTATCGTAGGGATCGTGATGTAAAGGCGACTGGGAAAAAAGAGGTGGAGGAGTTCTCATTGCAGTATCAAATAAGCTGGGCTCAAAGTGCGTATCTGTATCTATTGATGCTGATCTAGAGTATTTATGGGTGCGTATTTTTACTGTTATTGCCAATGTCTGTATAGGGGTAGTTTACTTGCCGCCTGAATATGCTATCGATCATAATTACATAGAGCGATATGTTGAAAGCGTACGCCAAATTGTCGATTCCTTGGAAATTCACGATCTTCATTTGCTATTTGGGGATTTTAACCAGCCTAATCTGGTTTGGAAAGAAGGTGTTACTGGTTATTTATTTGCCCATCCAACCGAATCGTCATTCAGTAGATCCAGCTCCATTCTTATTGATGGCATGTCGCTACTCAACATGAAGCAACTGAATCACATCGTTAATTATAGAAATCACATTCTTGATTTAGTGTTTGCCAATGAAAATGCTTTAGAAGAGTGTAGTATCAGTGAAGTTGTTGAACCACTTATTGAACTGGACCCGTACCACCCTGCTCTACTCGTTTCACTGCGCTGTTCCGTTCCTGTCCCTCTTACCGAGCCAATTGAGAATGCTCAGTTTGATTTTCGAAGGACTGATTTTGCTGTTTTGCGCCGTGCGATCGCACAAGGTGACTGGGTGCCTTTATACAATGCCGTGAGTGTCGATGAAGCAGTATCTTACCTGAATAATACACTGCGAGCACTATCCTACATGTTCCCAAGCCTCGACCAAAACCTAACCCTGCTTGGTCAAACCGTCGTTTACGTGAATTAAAAAGTGGATGTGCGAGAGCTCTTCGACACTACTCGAATAATCGGAACCCGTACACGAAAAGAGAGTTTGTACTCGCAAGCAATGCTTATAGAGACTATAATCGTCAACTATATTCCCTACATGTTCTGCGAACTCAAAATGACTTGAAACGCAACCCCAAAAGTTTTTGGTCATTTGTGAACGGGAAACGAAAAACACTAGGTCTGCCATCGGTAATGTCTAACAACGATGATTTGGCAAGCTCTCCGCGTGAAATTTGTGAATTGTTTGCCGGGCACTTTGCCAGTGTATTTAAAAACGGATTTATTCCTGCACAGCAAATCGACGAGGCACTTCTGAATGTTGAACAGGGTATTTTAGAAATGCGGAATGTGACGTTTACGGAAGCAGACATTAAAAATGCGATCTACAAACTAAAATCATCGTGGCGGCCTGGACCGGATGGCATCCCACCGATTATTTTTAAAAAATGTTGTGATGCTCTTTGTGCACCTCTCACTGCTGTTTGTAACCAGTCCATATCGCAATTGACGTTCCCAGATGCCTGGAAGGAGTCCATCTTATTTCCTGTATACAAGAAGGGAGATCGTACTGATGTGGCCAACTACCGTGGAATTACATCTCTGAGCAGTGGCTCGAAACTGCTTGAAATCCTTATAAGTAAACAGCTGATGTACGAGGCAAAACGACACATCTCTTGTGATCAGCACGGATTCTACCCTGGACGATCCACTGTCACTAATCTAGCGGAATTTACATCATATTGCGTACGAAAAATAGAAAATGGTGCTCAAATTGACACAGTGTACACTGACCTGAAAGCTGCCTTCGACCGTGTGGATCACAATCTTCTTGTAGCTAAAATAGAGCGTATGGGTGCAGCGTCGAGCTTTGTTAACTGGTTGAAATCGTACTTAGTGAATCGCCGCCTCTCAGTAAAACTAGGTAACGCATCTTCTAGCGAATTTTGCAATCGATCTTGCGTACCACAAGGAAGCAATCTCGGGCCCCTTCTGTTTTCCTTATTATTTAACGACGTGTGTACTGTGCTTCCAAGAGGCTGTAGATTGCTCTACGCTGATGACCTGAAAATTTACGTACTGGTCAAATCATTTGAAGATTGCCAAACATTGCAGAAGCTCATCGATATCTTTGTGGAATGGTGTCGAAAGAATGAACTTTCTATTAGTGTGTGCAAGTGTTCGGTTATTTCCTTTAACCGTAAAAAAGAACCCATTACTTGGAGTTATCAAATCGGCAACGAGCGCTTGGAAAAAGTATATGCTGTTAAAGATCTAGGAGTGATACTCGACTCGCATCTTAACTTTCGGGAGCATTACTCCAACATTATATCCAAGGCCAATCAAAATTGGGGTTTTATATTTCGAGTGTCCAAAGAGTTCAGAGATCCGTATTGTTTACGCGCTTTGTACTATTCTATCGTTCGGTCTATCTTGGAATACGCTGCTGTAGTTTGGAGCCCTTACATTGGAATTTGGTCTTCCAGACTTGAGGCAGTTCAACGGAAATTTTTACGATACGCATTGAGACACCTTCCCTGGCAAAACCCTTCAGTGCTCCCGCCGTATCAAGACCGTTGTAAATTACTCGATATGGAAACTCTCGCCAAAAGGAGAAATATATGCTAGAAGTATATGCTGTTAAAGATCTAGGAGTGATACTCGACTCGCATCTTAACTTTCGGGAGCACTACTCCTACATTATATCTAAGGCCAATCAAAATTTGGGTTTTATATTTCGAGTGTCCAAAGAGTTCAGAGATCCGTACTGTTTACGCGCTTTGTACTATTCTATCGTTCGGTCTATCTTGGAATACGCTGCTATAGTTTGGAGCCCTTACATTGCAATTTGGTCTTCCAGACTTGAGGCAGTTCAACGGAAATTTTTACGATACGCATTGAGACACTTTCCCTGGCAAAACCCTTCAGTGCTCCCGCCGTATCAAGACCGTTGTAAATTACTCGATATGGAAACTCTCGCCAAAAGGAGAAATGTTGATAGGATACTCTTCATCAGGAAAGTTTTGCTGGGCAAATTGGACTCTCCAAATATCCTTGCTCAAATTAACATAAACGCTGCTCCACGTGCCCTTCGCAACTCAGATTTTCTTCGGCTGGATTTTAGAAGAACTGATTACGGACAAAATGAGCCAATCAGAGCTACGTGTTGTATGTTTAATCGTGTGTATAGTTACTTTGATTTTAATTATTCTGCTAATTGTTTTCGAAATCGCTTGCAAAGTTTGAATGTAATCTAGTTAGCCTGTTAGTAGTAATTTAGTATGTTTTATTCATGTAGACACTGTAGTCAGATGGATCAATGTTAATAAATAAATAAATAAATAAATAAATAAATAAAATAAATAAATGAACAAATACTTATCATGGAACATCTCAAATTACGCCAGAATTTCAAAACTAGATCACTGACAGTCAGATCAACTACACCCAGACAAGTGGCCAATTTCGTCCATGAACAAAAACCTATCGTGCGATACCTTAAATGACACTAGAATTCAATAACTAGATCAATGGAAGCCAAATCTGCTATCTAGGGTTAGATTTGGTCATATCTGGACATATTTGGGGGACCCCAGGAGCCCCTGGGAAGTCAATAACACAATGTGGTACGTTTTTGATAATAAGGACATGTTCGGAATTGGCCATTGTGGTTCTTGGTACTCAATTTGGCTTACTTGGATCTATTTTAAAAGTTTTAGTGTAAATTAAGGTGTTGTATGATGAGTTTTTGTTCATGTTCGAAATTGATCATTTCCCTGGGTTTTCCGGAGTTCCCCAGACATGTCCAGATATGACCAAACCTGAGCCTAGATAGCAAAATTGGCTTTCATTGATCTAGTTATTAAATTCTAGCGTGATTTAAGGTGCCACACGATAAATTTTTGTTTATGGTCAAAACTGGCCACTGGTCCCGGTGTTCCCGGAAGTCCCCGTAACTTGTCTATATATAACCAACGTGGCGCTAGGTAGTTGATCTGATTGTCAGTGATCTAGTTTTTAAATTCTGGTGTAATTTGGGGTGTCGCAAGATAAGTAATTGTTCGTGTTCGATACTGGCTATTTCCCACAGCGATAACTTAATCCGAAACATTTCCGGTTAGTTCCAATATCGCGTAAAACTCCTAAAATGGTCGGCAATGGGCATATGTTGCATAAAAAATGAATACCAGTTGTGATTTACGTTCATTTTGGAAGTGTTATTGAGGATTTTTATTTACTTTATATAAGTAATCTGCCATTAAAATTTCAAAAGGGCGTAACTCAAAAAATCGTCGATCGATTCTTTTAAAAATTGGCTCAGAGATGTAGGATGGCAATACAAACCAACTGGCATTTTCCGTTTAAATTGCCTATTTTATTTTTTAATAACGGTATTTTAAACACCGTGAACAAGCTAAGGATACGCACATTCCATTAAGCATACTACTGGATAGTTATGGAGTTTCTAGCGCAAGTGTTCCTCGCCAGTCTTTGAGGGTACGAAGACCACCTGCGAGGTACGGTCCGTATCACCTGTACTAAAAAGGGGGAGGTGTTGGATGGCCCCTCCGCTAACCGATACTTTCTCCACACTGGCTCATCAGTTGACATACCTGTCAGCTGCAATAGACGTTATCATGAGTATCAGCGGTCAAAGGTCGACGTCAGTCTTATACGACTCACACGCGTCTATTTATTTATTTATTTATTTTCTGAGAGAATAACTCTCAGTTTGTTTACAGTTTCTCTTACGTTACGTTACGTTTCGTTACGTTTGGGCACGACGGCCCAAAATTAGAATTTATAACTAATCCACACGATCAGTGTGTGTGTGTGTGTTTTTTTTTTTTTTTTTAACGAGTAGGGAAATCTGTTATCAGACACCTGAGAAGACAGCTCAGGGAGTGGGGTTTAGTATCCCGTGAAGATCGTGAAGATCCAGACCCACTAAAACCCTACTCGAGTCTCCAGCCTCAATCCCCCCTGGAACCACCTTATCGGTATTACTTCAGGGAGGGGCTATTGTGCTTAACGCACGCTCTTAGATAACTACTGGACTATGGTAGTTAGGCTGTTTATTCGCCGTTGATCGGCTTTCCAGCGATTTTGTAGCTCAAGTACGATCTGGGTAGCAGCCGCATTGACCGCACCCCAGACGTCCGAGCTAGAACACATCCTTTCGACTAAGTTATCCGGAGTAGTGTCCTGTCCGCTAACTGCCATCATGTTGCTTCTCACGCCCTCGAAACGAGGGCATATGAAGAAAGCATGTTCTGCAGTTTCCTCAACGTCCGCGCATTCGGGACACTCGGGGGACTCCGCATGCCCAAATTTGTGCAGATACTGTCTAAAACAACCATGCCCTGACAGAATCTGTGTCAGGTGGAAGTTGACTTCGCCATGACGCCTGTTGACCCATCCGGATAGTTCCAGGATAAGTCTATGTGTCAACCGGCCTTTTGTGGAATCAGACCATGCCCGCTGCCATGTGATCATCGAGTCCGATCTTGTGGTACTCCGTATGCCTCTAGTTCCACGTTGGTTGAAGCACTCTACGTCCTCGCTGATGATGATACCAATAGGCATCATACCCGCTAAGACGCAGATTGCGTCATGTGAAACTGTGCGGTACGCACTCGCCACTCTTAAGCACATGAGACGATAGGTGCTTTCCAGCTTGGCTAGATAGCTTTTGGTACCTAACGCCGATGACCACACCGGCCCGCCATACCTGAGTATGGACTGGACCACGTTGGCTAAAAGCCTTCGCTTGCTGCCATATACCGCAGAGCTATTAGACATCATACGAGACAATGCCGAAATAGCTGTGGAAGCCTTCTTGCAAGCATAGTCGACGTGGCTCCCGAACTTGAGCTTGTCGTCGACCATGACTCCAAGGAGTTTTAAGAACCGCGTTGACGAAATAGTGCAGTCCCCGACACTGATATTTGCTTGCTGCACCGACTTGCGGTTGTTAACCACGATAACCTCCGTTTTATGATACGCTAGGTCCAGTTTCCTGGATCGCATCCAATCTTCAACAATGCTTATAGAGTGGGCAGCCGTCAACTCAACCTCTCTGATAGATTCACCGTAGACTTCCAAGGTGATATCGTCCGCAAAGCCGACAATCGCCACCCCTACCGGAAACTTTAGCTTCAACACCTCGTCATACATGACGTTCCACAACACCGGGCCCAGTATGGAACCTTGCGGAACCCCTGAGGTGATTGGAACGCATTTCTGACCCTCCTCCGTGTTGTAGCATAGCACACGATTCTGGAAATAATTTTCCAGAATTCTGTACAGCGACACCGGCACTTGGTCGTTCCGAAGCGAGCTGGCTATGGAGTCCCAGCTAGCGCTATTAAACGCATTTCTCACGTCGAGCGTGACAACTGCGCAATAACGAATACCTGTCCTCTTGGGCTGGATTGCCACCTCGGCTGTCTTAGTGACAGACAAGATGGCATCCACCGTAGATTTGCCTTTTCGGAAGCCGAATTGGTTCCTTGACAGACCGTTTGTACCCTCCGTGTACTGTACGAGTCTGTTAAGGATAACCCTCTCCAGCACCTTGCCGGCAGTATCGAGTAGACAGATCGGCCTATATGACGAGGGGACACCCGGAGGTTTTCCCGGCTTCGGCAATAGGACCAGGTTCTGTCGCTTCCATCTGTCCGGGAAGTGGCCAGCTTCCAGGCATCTATTCATTACTGCCCCGAATAATTCGGGAGCCTCTAAAATAGCCGCTTTAATGACCATATTCGGGATACCGTCTGGCCCCGGTGCCTTGCTCACCTTTAGGGATTTAGCGATATCAATGAGTTCCTTGTTCGTAACCGTCACTTCCTCCCCGATCTCCAAACCGCCGTCGCCCACGTTACTTTGGATGTTCGGCTGGGAGGCCGACCATCCTACGCTATGGTCTGAGATACTGGAACGTCGGCCGTGGGACGACTCAGCGGCCTGGGGCCAGGGCCTTGGCTCGTGGCGCGGAAAGAGGCCCTCGATGATCCGCTCCAGCATCTCTGGCGATTGCTCTGCGGGCGCCATCACACCCTTGGTCTTTGCCATTACGACTCTGTAGGCATCATACCACGGGTTCGCATTGGCACTAGCACATAACCTTTCAAAGCAGTCTCGTTTACTAGCTTTTATCCCGCTCTTAAGCGCTGCGCGTGCAGCAACAAGTGCTACTCGACATTCAGCCCTGCTTTCATCCGAACGAGCTCTTTGCATAATTCTCCTCGCACGAAAGCACGCTCCGCGGAGTTCCGCAATTTCATCTGTCCACCAGTAAGCCGGTGACCTGCCATACCTAGGACGACCTTTCCTAGGCATGGTAGCGTCACATGCTCGCGACAGTACCTCAACCAAATGATCAGCGTTCGGATCGGGCATACCGCGATCACCGCACTCTCTCCGGATCGCTTCCACAAATACTTCGGGATCGAAGTATGATGTCTTCCATCCACGGGTGGTTGGAGTGTTGGCCCTACTCGCCGCCTGCCGCCTCGTTATCTGACCGACACCATAGCGGACCGCCTGGTGGTCACTGTGAGTGTAGCCATTATCTACCCGCCAGTCTCCTATCAGACCAGGACTGCCGAAAGTCACGTCGATGATAGACTCCGCACCGTTCCTACTGAAGGTACTTGTGTTGCCGACGTTGGCCAGATCTACGTTGAGCTTTGCCAGAGCTTCAAGCAGAATCCGACCCCTATGGTTCGTGCGACGACTTCCCCACTCTACCGCCCAAGCGTTAAAGTCGCCCGCCACAACCACCGGCCTTAAACCAGTCAGCACAACTGATACTCGGTCTACCATCCGCGTAAACTGCTCGATAGACCAACTCGGCGGAGCATAACAACTGCAGTAGAACACTCCACCCACTTTGGCAACCGCAAATCCCTCGTCTGCAGTTGACGCAACCTCCTGAACCGGGAACCTGCTTGTTGTCCATATAGCCGCCGTCGCAGACCTATCCGAGACCCAGTTGCCGTTTCCGGCAGGGACGCGATATGGATCCGAGACTATGGCAATGTCCATTGCTGACTCAGAAACTGCTTGGTGTAACAGCTGCTGAGCTGTGCTGCAGTGGTTCAGGTTGAGTTGTGTCACTTGCACTATGAACGTGGCTTAGTCATGGAACATCTCAAATTACGCCAGAATTTCAAAACTAGATCACTGACAGTCAGATCAACTACACCCAGACAAGTGGCCAATTTCGTCCATGAACAAAAACCTATCGTGCGATACCTTAAATGACACTAGAATTCAATAACTAGATCAATGGAAGCCAAATCTGCTATCTAGGGTTAGATTTGGTCATATCTGGACATATTTGGGGGACCCCAGGAGCCCCTGGGAAGTCAATAACACAATGTGGTACGTTTTTGATAATAAGGACATGTTCGGAATTGGCCATTGTGGTTCTTGGTACTCAATTTGGCTTACTTGGATCTATTTTAAAAGTTTTAGTGTAAATTAAGGTGTTGTATGATGAGTTTTTGTTCATGTTCGAAATTGATCATTTCCCTGGGTTTTCCGGAGTTCCCCAGACATGTCCAGATATGACCAAACCTGAGCCTAGATAGCAAAATTGGCTTTCATTGATCTAGTTATTAAATTCTAGCGTGATTTAAGGTGCCACACGATAAATTTTTGTTTATGGTCAAAACTGGCCACTGGTCCCGGTGTTCCCGGAAGTCCCCGTAACTTGTCTATATATAACCAACGTGGCGCTAGGTAGTTGATCTGATTGTCAGTGATCTAGTTTTTAAATTCTGGTGTAATTTGGGGTGTCGCAAGATAAGTAATTGTTCGTGTTCGATACTGGCTATTTCCCACAGCGATAACTTAATCCGAAACATTTCCGGTTAGTTCCAATATCGCGTAAAACTCCTAAAATGGTCGGCAATGGGCATATCTATACCTATAAAGAAGGATTTCTGTCTGTCTGTCTGTCTGTCTGTCTGTCTGTCTGTCTGTATGTTCCTTATAGAATCGAAAACTATTGAACCAATCGGCATGAAAATATGCATGTAGAGGTTTTTTGGGGCCAGGAAAGGTTTTAGTGATGGTTAGAAACCCCTCCCTCCACTAAGAGGGGGGGCTCCCATACAAATGAAACACAAATTTCTGGATAACTCGACAACTAATCAAGCAAATACAACAAAATTTGGCATGTGGGTGTTTCCGGTGACAAGAATTTATTCTATGGTAAATTGAGATCCCTCCCCTCTTTATAAGGGGAATTATAACTCCTCTCCTCTTTAAAAGGGGGGGCTTCCATACAAATTTCCTCATAACTCGAGAACTAATCAAGCAAATGAACCAAATTTGGCATGTGAAGGTTTTGGAGGGCAAGAATATTTTCTATAGTAAATTAGGACCCCTCCCCACTTTAAGAGGGAGGGCTCCTGTACCAAAGAAACACAATTTTCCTCATAACTCAAGAACTAATCAAGCAAATGGAACCAAATTTGACACGTGGGTGTTTTTGGAGACAAAAATTTTTTCTATGATGAACTGGGACCCCTCCTCACTTTAGGAGGGGGGGCTCCTATACAAATGAAAAACAAATTTCCTCATAACTCGAGAGATAATCAAGCAAATGAAACCAAATTTGGCATGTGAAAGTTTTCGAGGGCAAGAACATTTTCTATGGTGAATTAGGACCCCTCCCAACTTTAAGAGGGGGGGCTCCCATACAAACGAAATACAAATTTCCTCATAACTCGAGAGCTAATCAAGCAAATGGAACAAAATTTGGCACGTGGGTGTTTTTGGAGACAAAATTTTTTTCTATGATGAATTACGACCCCTCCCTGCTTTAGGAAGGGGGGCTCCTATACAAATGAAATGCAAATTTCCTCATAACTCTAGAATTAATCAAGCAAATGGAACCAAATTTGGCATGTGAAAGTTTTCTAGGGCTTGAATATTTTCTATGGTGAATTAGAACCCCTCCCTACTTTAAGAGGGGGGGCTCCTATACAAACGAAATACAAATTTCCTCATAACTCGAGAACTAATTAAGCAAATGGAACCAAATTTGACACGTGGGTGTTTTTATAGACAAAAATTTTTTCTATGATGAACTGGGACCCCTCCTCACTTTAGGAGGGGGAGCTCCTGTACAAATGAAATACAAATTTCCTCATAACTTGAGAGCTAATCAAGCAAATGAAACCAAATTTGGCATGTGGAGGTTTCTGGAGGCAAAAATATTTTCTATGGTGAATTAGGACCCCTCCCAACTTTAAGAGGGGGTGCTTCTACACAAATAAAATACAAATTTCCTCATAATTCGAGAACTAATCAAGCTAATGGAACCATATTTGGCATGTGGGTGTTTTTGGATGCAACCATTTTTTCTATGATGAATTAGGACCCCTTACCTTTTTAGGAGGGGAGGCTCTCATACAAACGAAATACAAATTTCCTCATAACTCTAGAACTAATCAAGCAAATGGAACCAAATTTATCATGTGGGTGTTTTTGTAGGCAAGAATATTTTCTATGGTAGATTTTCTATGGATTTCCCCACTTTAAGAGGGGGTGGGCTCCTATACAAATGAAAAACAAATTTCCTCATAACTCGAGAACTAATCAACCAAATGGAATCAAATTTGACATGTAAGTGGTTTTGGACGCAAGATTTTTTTCTATGGTGAATTGAGACTCCTCTCTTCTTTCGAAAGCGAGTTATGGCCCATCTCCCCTTTAAGAGGGTGGGCTTCCATACAAATGAAATGCAAATTTCCTCTTATCTCGAGAACTAATCAATCAAATGGAACCAAATTTGGCATGTGGGAGATTTTGGAGTCTTGAATTCATTTTACGATAGTTAGAGACCTCTCACCCCTGTGGTAGGGGGATATGAACTCTCATACAAATAAAACAGAAATTTTTGCGAAACTCAAAAACTAATCGAACTCGAGAAATTCGAGACTCTTCCATAAAACATTAGTCAATACAAGGCCACAAAAACTATCTATAGTAACACTAGATCATTCAGGACGAGACGGTCGCGAGTGTTGCCGGTGACCCGCCATCGGAAGCGCCGCCCACTGGGGGGCTTGCAAAATTCGAGATTGTGACAAAGATCATCCGAGATTCATGATTTATGTACAACACAGGTTGCCCTTGCCCTGTAATTTGTGGCAATACGAGGTTTGTCGGGTCAGCTAGTGTTGCATAAAAAATGAATACCAGTTGTGATTTACGTTCATTTTGGAAGTGTTATTGAGGATTTTTATTTACTTTATATAAGTAATCTGCCATTAAAATTTCAAAAGGGCGTAACTCAAAAAATCGTCGATCGATTCTTTTAAAAATTGGCTCAGAGATGTAGGATGGCAATACAAACCAACTGGCATTTTCCGTTTAAATTGCCTATTTTATTTTTTAATAACGGTATTTTAAAC
Source organism: Sabethes cyaneus (assembly GCF_943734655.1). NCBI lineage: Eukaryota > Metazoa > Arthropoda > Insecta > Diptera > Culicidae > Sabethes > Sabethes cyaneus. The sequence continues at coordinate 74,657,458 of NC_071353.1, forward strand.
ACCGTGAACAAGCTAAGGATACGCACATTCCATTAAGCATACTACTGGATAGTTATGGAGTTTCTAGCGCAAGTGTTCCTCGCCAGTCTTTGAGGGTACGAAGACCACCTGCGAGGTACGGTCCGTATCACCTGTACTAAAAAGGGGGAGGTGTTGGATGGCCCCTCCGCTAACCGATACTTTCTCCACACTGGCTCATCAGTTGACATACCTGTCAGCTGCAATAGACGTTATCATGAGTATCAGCGGTCAAAGGTCGACGTCAGTCTTATACGACTCACACGCGTCTATTTATTTATTTATTTATTTTCTGAGAGAATAACTCTCAGTTTGTTTACAGTTTCTCTTACGTTACGTTACGTTTCGTTACGTTTGGGCACGACGGCCCAAAATTAGAATTTATAACTAATCCACACGATCAGTGTGTGTGTGTGTGTTTTTTTTTTTTTTTAACGAGTAGGGAAATCTGTTATCAGACACCTGAGAAGACAGCTCAGGGAGTGGGGTTTAGTATCCCGTGAAGATCGTGAAGATCCAGACCCACTAAAACCCTACTCGAGTCTCCAGCCTCAATCCCCCCTGGAACCACCTTATCGGTATTACTTCAGGGAGGGGCTATTGTGCTTAACGCACGCTCTTAGATAACTACTGGACTATGGTAGTTAGGCTGTTTATTCGCCGTTGATCGGCTTTCCAGCGATTTTGTAGCTCAAGTACGATCTGGGTAGCAGCCGCATTGACCGCACCCCAGACGTCCGAGCTAGAACACATCCTTTCGACTAAGTTATCCGGAGTAGTGTCCTGTCCGCTAACTGCCATCATGTTGCTTCTCACGCCCTCGAAACGAGGGCATATGAAGAAAGCATGTTCTGCAGTTTCCTCAACGTCCGCGCATTCGGGACACTCGGGGGACTCCGCATGCCCAAATTTGTGCAGATACTGTCTAAAACAACCATGCCCTGACAGAATCTGTGTCAGGTGGAAGTTGACTTCGCCATGACGCCTGTTGACCCATCCGGATAGTTCCAGGATAAGTCTATGTGTCAACCGGCCTTTTGTGGAATCAGACCATGCCCGCTGCCATGTGATCATCGAGTCCGATCTTGTGGTACTCCGTATGCCTCTAGTTCCACGTTGGTTGAAGCACTCTACGTCCTCGCTGATGATGATACCAATAGGCATCATACCCGCTAAGACGCAGATTGCGTCATGTGAAACTGTGCGGTACGCACTCGCCACTCTTAAGCACATGAGACGATAGGTGCTTTCCAGCTTGGCTAGATAGCTTTTGGTACCTAACGCCGATGACCACACCGGCCCGCCATACCTGAGTATGGACTGGACCACGTTGGCTAAAAGCCTTCGCTTGCTGCCATATACCGCAGAGCTATTAGACATCATACGAGACAATGCCGAAATAGCTGTGGAAGCCTTCTTGCAAGCATAGTCGACGTGGCTCCCGAACTTGAGCTTGTCGTCGACCATGACTCCAAGGAGTTTTAAGAACCGCGTTGACGAAATAGTGCAGTCCCCGACACTGATATTTGCTTGCTGCACCGACTTGCGGTTGTTAACCACGATAACCTCCGTTTTATGATGCGCTAGGTCCAGTTTCCTGGATCGCATCCAATCTTCAACAATGCTTATAGAGTGGGCAGCCGTCAACTCAACCTCTCTGATAGATTCACCGTAGACTTCCAAGGTGATATCGTCCGCAAAGCCGACAATCGCCACCCCTACCGGAAACTTTAGCTTCAACACCTCGTCATACATGACGTTCCACAACACCGGGCCCAGTATGGAACCTTGCGGAACCCCTGAGGTGATTGGAACGCATTTCTGACCCTCCTCCGTGTTGTAGCATAGCACACGATTCTGGAAATAATTTTCCAGAATTCTGTACAGCGACACCGGCACTTGGTCGTTCCGAAGTGGTCGTTCCGAAGCGAGCTGGCTATGGAGTCCCAGCTAGCGCTATTAAACGCATTTCTCACGTCGAGCGTGACAACTGCGCAATAACGAATACCTGTCCTCTTGGGCTGGATTGCCACCTCGGCTGTCTTAGTGACAGACAAGATGGCATCCACCGTAGATTTGCCTTTTCGGAAGCCGAATTGGTTCCTTGACAGACCGTTTGTACCCTCCGTGTACTGTACGAGTCTGTTAAGGATAACCCTCTCCAGCACCTTGCCGGCAGTATCGAGTAGACAGATCGGCCTATATGACGAGGGGACACCCGGAGGTTTTCCCGGCTTCGGCAATAGGACCAGGTTCTGTCGCTTCCATCTGTCCGGGAAGTGGCCAGCTTCCAGGCATCTATTCATTACTGCCCCGAATAATTCGGGAGCCTCTAAAATAGCCGCTTTAATGACCATATTCGGGATACCGTCTGGCCCCGGTGCCTTGCTCACCTTTAGGGATTTAGCGATATCAATGAGTTCCTTGTTCGTAACCGTCACTTCCTCCCCGATCTCCAAACCGCCGTCGCCCACGTTACTTTGGATGTTCGGCTGGGAGGCCGACCATCCTACGCTATGGTCTGAGATACTGGAACGTCGGCCGTGGGACGACTCAGCGGCCTGGGGCCAGGGCCTTGGCTCGTGGCGCGGAAAGAGGCCCTCGATGATCCGCTCCAGCATCTCTGGCGATTGCTCTGCGGGCGCCATCACACCCTTGGTCTTTGCCATTACGACTCTGTAGGCATCATACCACGGGTTCGCATTGGCACTAGCACATAACCTTTCAAAGCAGTCTCGTTTACTAGCTTTTATCCCGCTCTTAAGCGCTGCGCGTGCAGCAACAAGTGCTACTCGACATTCAGCCCTGCTTTCATCCGAACGAGCTCTTTGCATAATTCTCCTCGCACGAAAGCACGCTCCGCGGAGTTCCGCAATTTCATCTGTCCACCAGTAAGCCGGTGACCTGCCATACCTAGGACGACCTTTCCTAGGCATGGTAGCGTCACATGCTCGCGACAGTACCTCAACCAAATGATCAGCGTTCGGATCGGGCATACCGCGATCACCGCACTCTCTCCGGATCGCTTCCACAAATACTTCGGGATCGAAGAGGCCCTACTCGCCGCCTGCCGCCTCGTTATCTGACCGACACCATAGCGGACCGCCTGGTGGTCACTGTGAGTGTAGCCATTATCTACCCGCCAGTCTCCTATCAGACCAGGACTGCCGAAAGTCACGTCGATGATAGACTCCGCACCGTTCCTACTGAAGGTACTTGTGTTGCCGACGTTGGCCAGATCTACGTTGAGCTTTGCCAGAGCTTCAAGCAGAATCCGACCCCTATGGTTCGTGCGACGACTTCCCCACTCTACCGCCCAAGCGTTAAAGTCGCCCGCCACAACCACCGGCCTTAAACCAGTCAGCACAACTGATACTCGGTCTACCATCCGCGTAAACTGCTCGATAGACCAACTCGGCGGAGCATAACAACTGCAGTAGAACACTCCACCCACTTTGGCAACCGCAAATCCCTCGTCTGCAGTTGACGCAACCTCCTGAACCGGGAACCTGCTTGTTGTCCATATAGCCGCCGTCGCAGACCTATCCGAGACCCAGTTGCCGTTTCCGGCAGGGACGCGATATGGATCCGAGACTATGGCAATGTCCATTGCTGACTCAGAAACTGCTTGGTGTAACAGCTGCTGAGCTGTGCTGCAGTGGTTCAGGTTGAGTTGTGTCACTTGCACTATGAACGTGGCTTAGTCGCCGGCACACCGGCCGGGCACCTTGGACCTCTCGTTACGTGCTTTGCGTCCCGTTTACCGGTACAGATCAGGCACTTAGGAGGCTCCGCGCAGTCCTTTGCTTTATGGCCAGCACTGCCACATCTCCTGCACAACTGGCTCCTATCTGGCCCCTTGCAGTTCCAGGCTTTATGTCCGTGCTCGAAACACCGGAAGCAAGCTTCCGACTGCTTGGACACGCTCAGTGGGCATACCGACCACCCCACTTTTAGCCTAGCAGCTTTCAGGGCTTTGTTTCCGTCACTCAGCGGAAGTCGTATGGTGGCTACCTGGGTCCCGGCCGGACCCTTGCGTAGGCGAACCGCCTCGGTTGCCACCACCACTCCACTTTGCTCTTTGAGAGCTTGTACGACCTCACGCACTTCGGTGATCTCGTCCAGGTTCCTAAGCTGGAGAGTCACTTCTGGTGTGAGAGCACGTACCTTCACTCCGTCCCCGAGCACTCCTTCCGCTATGGGCTTGTATGCGGAACTCTTCTTTGTGGCGTCCTTCTTTAACTCGAGGATCATATCGCCCGTGCGTGAGGATGCTCCGTACGTCCGCGCCCAGATCCTTGAGTAGGGCGTCTCCTCTCATGGCCTTCAGAACCTCCGAGTATTTCGACCCGTCGGTTTTCAGGATAAGAGCGTCGCCCTTCTTCGCTCGCTTTCTTGCCGGTTTAGGTGGAGCAGTTTTTTTACTGGAGCCTCCTCCGCCTTTTCTCTTGGCCCTAACCTCGGTCCACGGGCCACCTGTCTTGGAGCTTCTCGCTGGTTCATCGGTTAGCTCTGCCAACCCGCTAGCCTGAGGGCTTTTACCGATCAGGCGTTTTTTCGGTCCGCCAGGGGTGCTATCCCCCGGGGACTGTCTCGGGCGCTTGGCGGATGCCTTACCGCTGCTGGTAGCGCTTTCCGTAGCCTCCTGGGCCGCGTTACGACACTCCGTCAACGGGCAAGCGTCCGTTTGTACTGCCTTCGACGCCTTCACGGTCACCTTCTTAGCCTCTCCTGCACGCGCCACGAGGTCGTTGTGCGTTTTGGTCGCTGCATTCAAGGTTCTCCGAAGCATGAGCAAGCTCTGCTTCAGGTCCTTGGAGAAATTGCCGCGACCTGACGTAAACTCGATTATTACCTCGAGCTGCTGTGACGCTGCTACCACTTTAGGTACAGCGTCTCTATTTTTCTCCATCGCCCTGATAAGCGCTGGGCCGTTCATCGCTGTGTCCGGCGTGGTAGGCATACCGCTGCCTTTGCCACCCACACTAGCGCTCCTAGTTGCATCCTTCTCCACCCTTGGTGGAGAACGCTGGATGCCTCCTCTAGCGAACGGGTTTTCCACCGTATCCACACTTGTTGTATTTTTGATTTTGTCTTCCATAAGAATCCCACGAGTTGAGGGGAAAGAAAAGTCCGCCACATCAGAGCCCCTCATGATGCGGTAAGGGCTGATTACTGTGGAGGGCGCTCTGGTACTCCACAGGCTCCGTTTGAGGCTGAGTATTTATAGAACCCCCCCACCATTCATCCCTCGGCACGGGTCGCATGACACCTTGGATGAGGGGTTTATCCATTCATGTTTTTACTTTTAGCCATGGATAATAGCTATTAAAACCATCCTCCTTTGGGGGCTTTGGACCCTCTGCTCAGGTTCTCGGTATTTTCAGGTTCATCGAACATGCTTCTACCGAGATCCGTCATTTGCAGGCGGAGAGTTTACACTCAGCCTTCGCATGAGTGCCCCCTTCTCTGTCCGCATACGACCCTAGTTTCCACCGGTTGTCCGATTTCCACTAAGGAGCGTATCCCGGATGGTACCACGAGGAGGTAGAGATAGGAGTTGCTAAATAAGAGGCTGTGGAACTTCGTGATAGTTCTGGAGCGCATTATTCAACCATTTACCATCCTGTGTGTGTGTGTGTGTGTGTGTGTGTGTGTGTGTGTGTGTGTGTGTGTGTGTGTGTGTGTGTGTGTGTGTGTGTGTGTGTGTGTGTGTGTGTGTGTGTGTGTGTGTGTGTGTGTGTGTGTGTGTGTGTGTGTGTGTGTGTGTGTGTGTGTGTGTGTGTGTGTGTGTGTGTGTGTGTGTGTGTGTGTGTGTGTGTGTGTGTGTGTGTGTGTGTGTGTGTGTGTGTGTGTGTGTGTGTGTGTGTGTGTGTGTGTGTGTGTGTGTGTGTGTGTGTGTGTGTGTGTGTGTGTGTGTGTGTGTGTGTGTGTGTGTGTGTGTGTGTGTGTGTGTGTGTGTGTGTGTGTGTGTGTGTGTGTGTGTGTGTGTGTGTGTGTGTGTGTGTGTGTGTGTGTGTGTGTGTGTGTGTGTGTGTGTGTGTGTGTGTGTGTGTGTGTGTGTGTGTGTGTGTGTGTGTGTGTGTGTGTGTGTGTGTGTGTGTGTGTGTGTGTGTGTGTGTGTGTGTGTGTGTGTGTGTGTGTGTGTGTGTGTGTGTGTGTGTGTGTGTGTGTGTGTGTGTGTGTGTGTGTGTGTGTGTGTGTGTGTGTGTGTGTGTGTGTGTGTGTGTGTGTGTGTGTGTGTGTGTGTGTGTGTGTGTGTGTGTGTGTGTGTGTGTGTGTGTGTGTGTGTGTGTGTGTGTGTGTGTGTGTGTGTGTGTGTGTGTGTGTGTGTGTGTGTGTGTGTGTGTGTGTGTGTGTGTGTGTGTGTGTGTGTGTGTGTGTGTGTGTGTGTGTGTGTGTGAGCGGCAGCGAGTAAGGACAGCATATACCCAACATTTGTGCAGGTCCGTGATTATTTTCGGCCGAATATGACGTTCGGCCATTCGTGTTTCAGCTTTTTGTGATTCGGCCATTAGATATAGTATGCCATTTGTTATTTCGGCCATTTGTGTTTCGGCCATTCGTAGGTAATCCATAGCTCGAACAGCACGCTCCTCACAATTGTGTGGAAGATTTGTGCCTTGCCCATTCCAGGTAACCAATAAGTAAATTAATCGCTTTATAGCATATCTTGCATTTTTACAGCGCGTTGCTGTATATTAGCTTATTCTTTGTATAACTGCAATTCACTTTCACTTCATTCTATAAAATCGGAAAACGAATTTTCATTGGCAAAAAGTGGAGTCCGATTGGAAAAATATCAAGAAGTGATATTTGGACGTAGAAATACTTCTTACGGCAAGGCTTGGCTAGATAGGCTGTCGTTTCAAAAAATCTTATTCGAAAAGTGGTCAGGTTTTGAATGCTAATAGCTTAGCGGTTTCCCGATCGATTTTTAATATTTTTGCACCAATCGAACGAAACATCTACGCGTTGGCCCAAATGAAGAACGTTATTAATTCGTAAGTGTACACTATTGAAAAATTGAAAACAATGAAGCATTGTCCAACTAGAAATCCTCGCATCCTGATTGGTTGACAAAAACGTCATCAAAGTTTGAACTTGTTTTTCGTAAAAAAGTGACAGAAACTCCCCATCCCAACATGTCGAAGATTTATTTACGACTTTTAAACCTATATATATATCTGTCCTGTGTTCCTTATAGAATTAAAAACTGCTGGACCAATCGGCGTGAAAATTTGCATGTAGAGGTCCCTCCCCCCACTAAGATGGGGGGCTCCCATACAAATGAAACACAAATTTCTGCATAACTCGAGAACTAATCACGCAAATAGAACCAAATTTGGCATGTGGGTGTTTTCGGTGACAAGAATTTATTCTAGGGTAATTTGAGACCCCTCCCTTCTTTATAAGGGGAATTATAACTCCTCTCCCCTTTAAGAGGGGGGGTTTCCATACAAATTTCCTTATAACTCGAGAACTAATCAAGCAAATGGAACCATATTTGGCATGTGGGTGTTTTTGGAGGCAACCATTTTTCCCATTATGAACTAGGACTTCTTACCTTTTTAGGAGGGGGGGGGGGCTCCCATTCAAACGAAATACAAATTTGCTCATAACTTTAGAACTAATCAAGCAAATGGAACCAAATTTGGCATGTGAGAGTTTTAGATGGCAGAATTTTTTTTTCTGTGGTGTATTACGACCCCTTTCCCTTTTAAGAGGGTGGGCTCCCATACAAATGAAATGCAAATTTCCTTATAATTTGAGTACTAATCAAGCAAATGGAACCAAATTTAGCATGTAGGAGATTTTTGAGTCTTGAATTTATTTTATGATAGTTAGAGACCTCTCACCTCTGTGGTAGGGGGATATGGACTCTCATACAAATAAAACAGAAATTTTTGCGAAACTCAAAAACTAATCCAACTCGTGAAATTCGAGACTCTTCCATAAAACATTAATCAATAACAAGACCACAAAAACTATCTATAGTAACACTAGATCATTCAGGACGAACCGGTCGCGAGTGTTGCCGGTGACCCGCCGCCCACGGGGGGGCTTGCAAAACTCGAGATAGTGACAAAGATCATCCGAGATTCATGATTTATGTACAACACAGGTTAATTTGTGGCAATACGAAGTTTGTCGGGTCAGCTAGTATATATATATATATATATATATATATATATATATATATATATATATATATATATATATATATATATATATATATATATATATATAAGGAAATTTGTATTTCATTTGTATGGGAGCCCACCCTCTTAAAAGGAAAAGGGGTCGTAATACACCACAGAAAAAAAAATTCTGCCATCTAAAACTCTCACATGCCAAATTTGGTTCCATTTGCTTGATTAGTTCTAAAGTTATAAGCAAATTTGTATTTCGTTTGAATGGGAGCCCCCCCCCCCTCCTAAAAAGGTAAGAAGTCCTAGTTCATAATGGGAAAAATGGTTGCCTCCAAAAACACCCACATGCCAAATATGGTTCCATTTGCTTGATTAGTTCTCGAATTATGAGGAAATTTGTATTTCATTTGTGTAGAAGCCCCCCCTCTTGAAGTGTGGAAGGATCCTAATTCACCGTAGAAAATATTTTTGCCTCCAAAAACCTCCACATGCCGAATTTGGTTCTATTTGCTTGATTAGTTCTCGAGTTATGGGGAAATTTGTATTTCATTTGTATTGGAGCCCCCCCTCCTAATGTGGGAAGAGGTCCTAATTCATCACAGAAAAAATTCTTGCTTCCAAAAACACCTACACGCCAAATTTGGTTCCATTTGCTGGATTAGTTCTCGAGTTATGAGGAAATTTGTATTTCGTTTGTATAGGACCCCCCCTCCTAAAGTGGGGAGGGGTCCCAATTCATCATTGAAAAAAAAAATTGTCTCCAAAAACACACATATGCCAAATTTGGTTCAATTCGCTTGATTAGTTCTCGAGTTATGAGGAAATTTGTATTTCATTTGTACAAGAGCCCCTCCTCTTAGAGTGGGGAGGGGTCCTAATTCACCGTAGAAAATTTTCCTGCCCTCGAAAACCTTCACATGCCAAATTTGGTTCCATTTGCTTGATTAGTTCTCGAGTTATGAGGAAATTTGTATGGAAGCCCCCTCTCTTAAAGGGGAGAGGAGTTACAATTCCCCTTATAAAGAGGGAGGGGTCTCAATTTACCATAGAATAAATTCTTGTCACCGAAAACACCCACATGCCAAATTTGGTTCTATTTGCTTGATTAGTTCTCGAGTTATGAGGAAATTTGTATTTCATTTGTATAGAAGCCCCCCCTCCTAAAGTGAGGAGAGGTTCTTATTCATCATAGAAAAAATCATAGAAAAGTGACAAAGATCATCCGAGATTCATGATTTATGTACAACACAGGTTAATTTGTGGCAATACGAAGTTTGTCGGGTCAGCTAGTATATATATATATATATATATATATATATATATATATATATATATATATATATATATATATATATATATATATATATATTGCTTGGGAAGTACGCCAGAGTGCAAAACCACCCCTCTTCTTCAACCGATGTTATCGTTTGAACATTTAACCTAGTGCAATTTGATGTCCTGAAAGTAATAATTTTGCCAAAGTATAAAACCACTTTTTTTTGCAACGGATTTTGTCTTTAAACATTGAATCTAGTCAAAATCGCATGAAACGGTTCAAGACCAATAAATTGCTGAGATGATGCTTGTCTTGCTAGGTTGTCAGCAAATTAATTACCCTCGATTCTGCAGTGACCGGGCACCCAAAGTAATAAAACATCATTTTGGCGGGAGAGCTTCTTCAATGCTGTGATGCTCTTCCAAACTAATTTGGACACGCATTTGGCGGACTTGAGTGCCAGTAGCGCTGCTCGGCTGTCCGTGAAGATACCGATTTTCGCATGCCTGTACTTTCGTTTGAAGCATATTGTTGCACAGATGTATATCGCATATACTTTTGTTTGAAAAACGGTGGGCCACTTTCCTGATGAGATAGTTTCCCTGATGCCGGGTCCGTAGACTCCGGAGCCTATGCAGGCCCCCATTTTTGAACCATCTGTAAAAAAGTAGATAGTTCCAGGTGGAAGATCGGGCCCTCCATAATTCCACATTGAGCGATCTGTTTCAATCACCTCATATGGAACGTCCATATTGGGCCTGGCTTCCATGCAGTCAAAGACTGAAGTTACTAAGGGTGTCAGATTGAACTCCCGAAGTATGCGAAGATTACCGTTTTGGTCACCTTCGAGTATAGGTTTACTCCTTTGAAACCGTAGTGCGCCGAGCTCTGCTTCCTTCTTCAAATGAAAATGCAATGGCAGTAAGCATTGCATTGCCTCCATGGCTGCAGTAGGTGTTGTACGAATGGCACTGAAAGTGAAATGTCATAGAAAAGTGGGCGCTGATCCTTTCTTTATTGCCAGATTGTATCCAAGAATTCGTTCGGAACTGTTGCTTACAAGGAAACAGAGTTGAAGGGATATTTGTGCATGTGACGTGACGCAGCAATTCTCAAAGCAAAGAAAATCAGCGACTCTCTTATCCGAGAATGGTTTTGAACGTTTCATTTGTGCTTTGCGTCAGTTAGTTTAAAATGATGGACAAGACAAGTCAGGAGAGATAAAGGGTAAGTCGCTGAGAACATTCCGTTCACCTCATTTATAGAAATTTTGTTCAGTATGTGCCTTGCTGTGCCGCCGAGGTGTTGATCTTGTGAAACCTGTCAAACTCGCCTGCGCCCAGCCAGATTGTTTTGACAATAACAATCATTGGCAGGGCTGCTAATTTCTATCATTTCAGTGTGCCGTAAACTGTGAAATGAATGTACTGCTATTGCAATCAATGAGGTAAGCTGTTCCCTAAATTGCCTGCCACAATGTTCTAAGCGACTTACCCTTGGGAGAGATCCGTAGTGATGCTTACGTTTATTTGACCGTCAACTCAGTATAAGGCAGCAAAGTACAAAATATTTTGCAAACAACTTTAACTTAATATTTTTTTTGAAACGATGATTCTACAATTGATGAAGGGGCGGTAAGGGAAAGTAATGAAGAAGGATTTTTTTTCCGGGAATGAAGGGGAAGGGTGGAAAGGAAGGGGGGGGGGGGTAATAGGTAGCTATGCTTAACAAGTTGTCGTTGTGACCCCTAGCTTTTGTCCAACGCTGGAAGGTGCATGGGTCGAACCAAGCTGTAATCAGAGATTATAACCGGATTTGAACCCACAACACCTGCCAGGGCGTGTCGCTCACTGGTACCCGTGTACCTTTGAACCACAGAGGCGCTGGACGCTGGAGTCACTAAAGTCACGAGTTTGGTCAACTTTAACTTACTTATGTAGTAGTTTTCAATCATGAAAATGAATAAAACGATGTAAAAAAATATCAACTTGCAAAAATTTGGATTTCTCAACCTGCAGACAATCAAGACATTTTAACAAAGCAATTTTTTAAGACATTTTAACAAAACAATTTTTTGATGTCATCAAAATACATATATATGTAACTAGTGCTTGATGTTGAAAAAAGATTTAAGGCGTTATTAGCATTCATTTAAAAATAATCTAATTTTCTCAACCTGTAATTATTCTCAACAAACCCTATATATGCTGCGTAAAGCATGTAGGGTAACCAATCTATTTTGATCCCATCAGCAACTGTACATAATTTGGATACCTTCATTTGATTTTGCTGTAAGCACAGACAAACAGACATAACTCTTTGCAGAAAAATCAATAAAAACTATCGTACCTCACATTTAGCCTGAACACTAGCACCATCTATGATCGACATTCCCAAATATCAAATAGCAACAGGAGTATCCCTCGAAGTAGCAAGTATTTTTTATGGGGAATTCCCCTTCTTTCGTCAAAAAGCGCCACTTTGACCAAAACGGAGACATTCCCAACTAAGCCCAAATTTGAAATGACGGTTTAATCGGTACGAAGAATGGCAAACGAGTGTTATGTATGTTTGTCTGTGGTATAGCGTTTAAAGATGATCGGGTTTCATATTTTCAAAACCCGAACCCGACCCTGGCCCGAAAATTTTTTTGCTGTCAAACCCGGACCCGACCCGAACCCAAATTTTTATTTTCTGTCAAACCCGAGCCCGAACCGAACCCGAAATTTTATTTTCAGTCAAACCCGAACCCGGATTTATTGTTTTCGTTAAGCCCGAACCCGAATTTTTTTTCAGCCAAACCAAAACCCGATCCGAACCCGAATTTTTATATTATGTTAAATTTGATCCCGCCCTGAACTTGAATTTTATATTAATTTTCATAAAATTCACACCTCGATTTAAATCTCGGCAGTTTTCTTTTCGTATTCTCTATAACGTTCCTGCTTTAAAATTCATTTGAAATTTGAGGTTTTTTTCACCCTTCTATTTCTTTTGGACTGAATTGAAAATTCTAAAAAATTAAAGTGTACACTAGAATAGTTTCTTTTACTTTTCGTGGGAATATCTCTTAAGTTTTCTATGAAACCTGTAAAAAGCGAAAAGAAAAATTTTCATAAAAAATTACTTTGAAATGCTTGGATCTTGTTTCATTATGTTATACCGGTACTCAATAGCCGAAAGCTAGTTCTTAGTCTAAAGCACTAGCACCTTAGCTTAAAGCACAGACAAACAGACGTAACTCTTGGAAGAAAAATCGACAAAAATTATCGTACCTCACATTTAGCGGGAATGGGATTTGGTATCCCGACCCCCCTACTGGGGCGTGAGGATCCAGACCCACTAAAACCCTACTCGAGTCTCCAGCCTCAATCCCCCCTGGCACCACCTTATCGGTATTACTTCAGGGAGGGGCTATTGTGATTAACGCACACTCTTAGATAACTACTGGACTATGGTAGTTAGGCTGTTTATTCGCCGTTGATCGGCTTTCCAGTGGTTTTGTAGCTCAAGTACGATCTGGGTAGCAGCCGCATTGACCGCTCTCCAGACGTCCGAGCTAGAACACATCTTTTGGACTAAGTTATCCGGACTAAGTCCTGTCCGCTCACTGCCATCATGTTGCTTCTCGCGCCCGCGAAACGAGGGCATATGAAGAAAGCATGTTCTGCAGTTTCCTCAACGTCCACGCCTTCGGGACACGCGGGGGACTCCGCCTGCCCAAACCTGTGCAGATACTGTCTAAAACAACCATGCCCTGATAGAATTTGTGTCAGGTGGAAGTTGGCTTCGCCGTGGCACCTGTTGACCCACCCGGATAGTTCAGGGATAAGTCGATGTATCCACCGGCCTTTTGTGGAATTAGACCATGCCCGCTGCCATGTGATCATCGAGGCCGATCTTGTGGTACTCCGTATGCCTCTAGTTCCACGTTGGTTGAAGCACTCTACGTCCTCGCTGACGATGATACCAATAGGCATCATACCCGCTAAGACGCAGATTGCGTCATGTGAAACTGCGCGATACGCACTCGCCACTCTTAAGCACATGAGACGATAGGTGCTTTCCAGCTTGGCTAGATAGCTTTTGGTACCTAACGCCGATGACCACACCGGCCCGCCATACCTGAGTATGGACTGGACCACGTTGGCTAATAGCCTTCGCTTGCTGCCATATACCGCAGAGCTATTAGACATCATACGAGACAATGCCGAAATAGCTGTGGAAACCTTCTTGCAGGCATAGTCGACATGGCTCCCGAACTTGAGCTTGTCGTCGACCATTACCATTACCATTACCATTACCAAGGAGTTTTAAGGACCGCGTTGACGAAATAGTGCAGTCCCCGACGCTGATATTTGCTTGCTGCACCGACTTGCGGTTGTTCACCACGATAACCTCCGTTTTATGATGCGCTAGGTCCAGTTTCCTGGATCGCATCCAATCTTCAACAATGCTTATAGAGTGGGCAGCCGTCAACTCAACCTCTCTGATAGATTCACCGTAGACTTCCAAGGTAATATCGTCCGCAAAGCCGACAATCACCACCCCTGCCGGCAACTTTAGCTTCAACGCCTCGTCATACATGACGTTCCATTACACCGGGCCCAGTATGGAACCTTGCGGAACCCCTGCGATGATTGGAATGCATTTCTGACCCTCCTCCGTGTTGTAGCATAACACACGATTCTGGAAATAATTCCAGGATCCTATACAGCGACAACGGCACTTGAACGTTCCGAAGCGAGTTGGCTATGGAGTCCCAGCTAGCGCTATTAAACGCATTTCTCACGTCGAGCGTGACAACTGCGCAATAACGGATACCTGTCCTCTTGGGCTGGATTGCCACCTCGGCTGTCTTAGTGACAGACAAGATAGCATCCACCGTAGATTTGCCTTTTCGGAAGCCGAATTGGTTCCTTGACAGACCGTTTGTACCCTCCGTGTACTGTACGAGTCTGTTAAGGATAACCCTTTCCAGTACCTTGCCGGCAGTATCGAGCAGACAGATCGGCCTATATGACGAGGGGACACCCGGAGGTTTTCCCGGCTTCGGCAATAGGACCAGGTTCTGTCGCTTCCATCTGTCCGGGAAGTGGCCATCTTCCAGGCATCTACTCATTACTGCCCCGAATAATTCGGGAGCCTCTAGAATAGTCGTTTTAATGGCCATATTCGGGATACCGTCTGGCCCCGGTGCCTTGCTCACCTTTAGGGATTTAGCGATCTCGATGAGCTCCTCGTAACCGTAACCGTTCGTAACCGTCACTTCCTCCCCGACCTCCAAACCGCCGTCGCCCACGTTACTTTGGATGTTGGGCTGGGAGGCCGACCATCCTACGCTATGGTCTGAGATACTGGAACGTCGGCCGTGGGACGACTCAGCGGCCTGGGGCCAAGGCCTTGGCTCGTGGCGCGGAAAGAGGCCTTCGATGATCCGCTCCAGCATCTCTAGCGATTGCTCTGCGAGCGCCCTTGGTCTTTGCCATTACGACCCTGTAGGCATCACCCCACGGGTTCGCATTGGCACTAGCACATAATCTTTCAAAGCAGGCTCGTTTACTAGCTTTTATCCCACTCTTAAGCGCTGCGCGTGCAGCAACAAGTGCTACTCGACATTCAAACCCTGCCTTCGTCCGAACGAGCTCTTTGCATAATTCTCCTCGCACGAAAGCAGGCTCCGCGTAGCTCCACAATTTCATCTGGCCTGCAGTAAGCTGGTGACCTGCCGTACCTAGGTCGACCTTTCCTAGGCATGGTAGCGTCACATGATCGCGTCAGTACCTCAACCAAATGATAAGCGTTCGGATCGGGCATACCGCGATCACCGCACTCCCTCCGGATCGCTTTCACAAATACTTCGGGATCGAAGTATGATGTCTTCCATCCACGGGTGTTTGGAGTGTTGGCTCTACTCGCCACCTGCCGCCTCGTTGTCTGACCGACACCATAGCGGACCACCTGATGGTCACTGTGAGTGTAACGTCGGTGTATGAGAGACTCTTTGCTACTGCGGGTTGTATACGTTTTGTGGCTCTTGGTAATAACGCATGTAGTTTGGTACAGCATTATCAAATAACAATCAACCAAAATGCAAAACGTTTCTGAAGGTATGTACTTCATTAGCGTTATATTCGAATTCAGTTTTTTTTCGTTATATATAGAGTAGGGCGGGGCATAAGTGCGATGTTTTAAGTTGTCATCAATTTTCTTGAGATATAAAGGACAACAACAAAATATATTTTATAGTGATGCAGTAACTCAATGTCTTCACATTCAACTATAAATCATCTGGAATAATAGTGTTATGCAAAATAAATTTTTCATTCTTCTGATCAAGTGCCGATTCGCACTTTTACCCCACTAGCGGGGCAAAAGTTCGATTACCGCGGGGCAAAAGTGCGAAGCTCGAATCCATGAAATTGGCACAGCAGTATCTAACAAAACCATATTATCTTCAATTTGCGGTATGTTTCGGTAAGGAATATTCTCAATTTGCACCTTTCCCATTTTACGCTGGTGTATTGCGGCCCCTGTCAGATCGAAACTTTTCCAAACGTTTGTTTTTTGTTTCATCAACGGTAAACATTGATTTCCTTCGGCCAACATCTGTAGAGCACGCAGTTTTTTGCAGATCTTCCATTTCTAGTATCTGTAATATAGTGCCTAAAGCTGTATATAATTAGTAATACATTTTTGCCTCGTCCATGAATCGCACTTTTGCCCCGTCCGGGAATCGCACTTTTACCCCGCCAGGCGCTTAACGAGGTTTGATTAAATTGTGGTAAAGCGAAATATATTTTGTAAATTCTTTTCACCGTATTTTCAAAACAGATATGTGAGTGATGTAAAACGCTGCTACAAATTTTTAACAAGTAATGTCCTCCTGTTGATATCGTATTTGCCGTATAATGAAAAATTACATCAAAACAGCCCTAAAATAACATTTGCGCATAACTCAGCAACTATGCTTCGTAGGCATTCAAAGTTTACGTTAGATTTAAGCTGTCAAAGTAGTCATCCATCCATGCCAATGTAGTCAATTCACTGGTTATAATCTCAGATTATAGCTTGGTTCGACTCAAGCACCTTCCAGCATTGGACAAAAGGTAGGAGTCAAAATGACTACTTGTCAAGCGTAGCTACCAATATCCCCCTCCCCCTCCTTTCCGCTCTTCCCCTCCTTCACCAAAAAAATTTCATTTCTTTCCCCTACCGTCCCTTCATCAATTGTAGAACCATCGTTTCAAAAAAAATCCGCAATAAACAAAGCTCTAGAGGCAGCTCTACGAACATAGAGAGGTTCTAAGTCAATCAGTTGACAGCGGCTTACATAACTAGGTAGACAGAACGGGTCTCTCCATGGCAACCTTCGGCGCTGAACTGATTCAATGCTCTCTGTACTGTTGTTGTAGTTAGGATTCCAAACGGACGAAAAGTATTCCAGGATGGACCGCACCAGCGAACAATATAGTGACTTAAGGCAATATATATCAGAGAACTTTTTCGCGATCCTGAAAATGAAGCCTAATGACCTCGAAGCTTTAGCGATAATGTACGAGATATGCTCCTTGTACGTTAACTGCGGATCCAAAATAACTCCCAGGTCTTTTATATACGAAACACGTGCGATGGGTGTGCCATTGAGCTCATAACAAAACATCGGATCGGGTCTTTTTTTCTGGAGAAAGTGATCATTGAACACTTCTCCGGGTTCACTAACATTCGGTTCACATCGCACCAAGTGGCAAAGGCCTCCAACTGATTTTGGAGAAAGTGACAATCGTCTGTCAAACGGATCTGGGAAAACATTTTCAGGTCATCTGCATACGAGAGTCGAGGGCATTTGATAGCCAAATTAACATCGTTGAAGTAGAGCAGAAAGATCAAAGGTCCTAGATGACTTCCCTGAGGTATACTTGAAGAGGCTAGATAGCTATCGGACCTACAATCTCCAATGGAAACCACCAACTGTCGATTGGTCAGATATGAGCGAAACCAGCGCAAAAGGTTGTCGCTAACGCCCAGTCTATACAATTTTGCAATTGCGATGTCATGGTTTATCTTATCAAAAGCGGCCGACAAGTCTGTGTATAAGACATCTGTTTGAGCACGGTGGTCCATACTTCCCGTTATGTATGATGTCAGACACAGCAGGTTAGTGATGGTAGAGCGCTGGGAAATGAAGCCACGTTGATCGGCACTTAGATATTGTTTGCAGTGTGACAATAGAGGTTCCATGATTACCATGGAGATGAGAGTAACTGGCAGCAGTGTCTCCAAAAGGAGAAATTAAGGCAGACGGGCCACATTTGTATTTGCCGAATCAAGTGAACACTCAGAATGTTGAAAATAAAACGGTTGAAACATGGAAATTACAGATACTTACAAACATGCATAAGCATTTAAACTTGCTTATTGATCGCTCGATACCAGGGTTGGGCAATTCTAATGACGGAAATACTGCAAGGCGTATTATTGAACATTGGAAAGTGTCCGCACAAATTCTGGAGCTTGGGAATCGCGCAACAACACTATAAAGCATCAAACATACTTACTTCTCGAGAAAATATACGAGAGAGAAGATAATCAAAGATATTTTTCGAAGAATGCTTGCTTGCATTCGCGTTGTTGTGCTACACAATATTGTATGACACTGACAGCGATAAAATCGGCGACGGTAATGAAAGTAACAGCGATTAATATTATATTTTAAAGTAATATTGCACAACCTAATGAAATATAGAATTTTGTGATTTTAATTGGGAAAAAAGGCGATTTTGAATTTGATTTGTTAATTCAATTTTGTTTTGAAGTAGGACTACTTCTTTGATTTCTATATTGGGGTGCACTTTAGAAAAACGAAAAGGGAACATGTAACGAAAAGTGGTTATGGTTTGCACGCTTATAACTCAGTCATCCGTCAACAGATTCTAGAGATATTGGCATCAATCGATTGGAAATTTTTCAAAAAATCCATTACAACACAGTAGATTACATGTTTCCCTAACAGACGTTTAATAATTGAGAAAATATGAGTCGAATATTTAATAATTTAATATTTCATTATTTGCATTTTTTTGCCTTCCCGCGTCAGTGCTTCCCTAGCACGGATGACAGAAATATATACGAGATGAGCACGGGGGTAAACTTCCTTTCCTTACCTTCTTCGGTCGCCGACTTTCGTTGGCGAAACATCAGCCAGCAGCAGCTAGCTTGCGACGCATCGGACAGCTAGTTTTCGAGACACATCGGTGGCAAATTGGCAATTTTAAAGGTTGTATTTCCACCATTTGTCTGTGGATCAACCTTACTGAAAACAGTAATTTTATTTATTGCTAGATTCCCGAGATAAAGTCAACGGTTCACAGGTGTTGTACAAAATACAACAGCGCAAGTAAACCTTCCGTTACTGCGCAACAGGGAAATCTATTATATGAAATTCGTACAAAAATCACCGGATTTGGCATTGGGAGACGAATTGCTCTACATTCGTAGTCCTACTTCAAGCCTGCGCCCGTGCCACTAGGCATGGACCCTTATACTTTTTTAAAAATAAGACACAAAAAGGTGTTGAGCTAGATATAAACCCAAAAGAATCGCCATAGTGGTCAACCATTTTACATATTGAGTTTTATTGTTGAACTCAACGACCTGAGAGTCACCTTTCGATGAAATTTACATCAAAAAATTTAAAATTTAACAATTTAACAATAACAATTGAATTTCACATTTTCATTATCACTTTTGAAATCAGTAGCCCGAAAAACATGGAATCTCATCGTCTTGAGGTTTGGCCAAGAATTTTAAATTTCCGACCACTGTGTGACGATTTAATCGGTACGAAGAATGGAAAACGAGTGTTATGTCTGTTTGTCTGTGCTTATAGGTAGCAAACATAAAAGGGATTGATTTTAACACTAAACATACCGACTTCACTCTACGAATATTTTTCGCGAAAAGACCGGAAATCCCGCGATTATCAATAGATTAGCGTTAATATTTTTCTCGATAAAAAAAAGAGTATAGGACCAAATTTTGCATTATGTTTTAAATATATTTTCTAATAAAAGTAGCTAAACATAATTGTGTTACAACGCCGTGAAAATGAACCAAAAAAGTAATGGGTCAAATGACCCCTTCACCCGGGGGGCTCCGTAGCCGCAAGGTTACCGAGTCTGCGTCGACAAGCGAGTGGTCGTGGGTTCGAATCTTAGTAGAATCAAGCGATTCGATGTCAAGTGACTTTAGCATGGGTTTATTCTCAGGCCCCTCCATTTACCCTTCCTTCGTGCTGAATTTCTATATTTACCCCCTGAAGCCTCTTGACAGTACAAATGTCCTTCCTATAGTTAAGTGTACTGGTCAGAGGTACGAATGGAGTCCTCGCGAGGGACGACTATAATATGGGATAGTACTGGCACCGAGGAATAAGTGGGTAAAGTAGATCAAGCTTTGAAGGAAAGGTAAACCCCAATACACGCAAGCACGCATAAAAAATTCAATAAGCATATCGCTCACTCAATAGCGATTATAGCGAAAAGAAATGCAGTGCAGGTCATACAGCAAACACCCGGGCGATATCACAATAGATCAACTATACTGGTCGCAGTAATGAGTCCACACGTGAAAAACAATGACCCCTACACGTCAGAGCTGCCATAAATACAGATATTTGTGCATGCACAAATTTGGGTCCCTACCGTTTTATCCGGAGTATTTTATTTTCTCGATCTAATCTTTTAAATAACATAAATAGTTTATAAAGTACTCTTAAATTCAGGAACATTAGTAGAGCCAGAAATCACAGCAACTGAAATAATTGATGGGTCCCAAATTTATGCATGCACAAATATCTGTATTTTTTGGAAGCTGTATGTTTAGTGTTAAAGACAGCTAAGCTTACAACTATTTCGAGGCACGAAACTTTTTGGAAATCGGAATAGAAACCAATATTTTATGATAGCAGACAATTCTAGTCTTCTGTCAGTCCACCCAATCACTAGTTTGGGCGCAGTTATGACTAACGAATTCTGGCGAATTCTGGAATATATAACTGTTGGTCTAAACTCGATCTAAATCAGAAAACACTAAACCATTTAAAAAGCAATCAGTCCAGTGTAGCTGATATCTGAGTCATACTAAATATCATTAAAGTACTGCTTATTTTATTATGTTAAAATAATACCACAGACAAACAGACGGGACACTCGCGTTAATTCCATCGTCCAATCAAAAACCACTCGTTTTCCAAAAAAGCATGTTTCGCAACATGGCCACACGGCGGCGCGCGAGTGTTGCTTCGAGTTTACAGTATAAAACCATACAAATGTAAAAACCCTTCAGCATAAAACCCTGCAAATGCAAGCTACTCCGCAACATGCATAACAGAGGGTGCTAGTGTGCAAGGAAAATGTGTAGGACGATGGTTTTTTAAGCAAGGGATTTTCTTCTATGTGCCATGTCATTTCGTCAGTGATAATACTTTTACAAGAATTGAATGTGGAGATGGTTCGGTTTCTCATTACCCGAAACCCGGACTTATTTTTTTCGCTAAGCACGAACCCGATTTTTTTTTGACGTACGACTACGTCTTACGGCAAGTTTTGAGATAGGGTGTCATTCCAAAAAATCGAAATATGCGAGGGTCACGAAAAATGAAAGGTTTTGAGCACTAATATCTCAGCGGTTTTCCGATCGATTTTCAATATTCTTACACCCATCGATCGAAAAATCTTCTAAGAATTGACCCAAATGAAGAAAAGTATGGATTCTTGATGTTGAACTATTGAAAAATTGAAAATAATGAACCTGTTTTACCAGAATTCTCGCTTTCATATTGCGATGATCCAATTTGATATCTGTGCTTGGGAAGTAAGCCAAAACAAGTGACCAAGTTTCCTCATTTCAACAAGATTTCTTAACACCGCGGTTAAACCTAGACCATTTTGATATCCTTGCTTGGGAAGTACGCCAGAAAGAGTGATAAAGCCCCTCCGTGCCAACAGATTTCTTACGAACGCGATTAAACCTAGTCCAATTTGATGTCTGTGTTAGGGAAGTGTGCCAGAAAAAATGACACAAATTCATCGTCCCAACAGATCGCAAATTCTTTACTGCGAGACGATCAAACCTCGGCGAATTTGATATCTGTGTTGGAAAAATGTGCTACAGCTGTATTGTTCGGTTATAATATGACTCTGTATGAATACGCATGCTTGCCGTTTCATTAGATGTGTAGTGGAAAGATGTGCTGTTGATAAAATAGGATTGAATTGGTAAAATCCCTTCAACGTGGGGAACCATGGGTAATAAAAACAATCTTTAATTTCAGTAAGGTAGCAGGAAAGCAATAGTTTGTGTTCTTGATTTTGTTAAGTGGTTTTCAAATGCACAATCTTTTGAGAATTGAACGTATGCAATGTTACTACTTTGATAAATGTTACATACAACGCATGTAGCAAGTATATATGTATACATGAAGAATCGAATGATTACAAGTATGAATGCATGCTACTTTCACTGCAAAGAGACTTACGTAGTCCTGCGTCACCTATATGCGGTCGTGTCTTGTACACAACCCCTCTGATTTTTTTGGCCAAACCAGAACCCGACACCTGGTAAAAGTGTCAAACTCGAAACCGACGGGTTTTTTCGGGTTTCGGGTCTGAAAACTCGAGACCCGACCATCTCTAATAGCCTTGCGTCACCTATGCGCACGGTGCACATAAGAAGAGCTCCATATAAACTAGCGGACAAAATTGCTGAATGTAAAATTTCACAGTTTAGCACATGTTTAAACGCGGTTTTGTAGTAAATTGTCTATATTTTTATGATTCGCGAATTAAATTTTGATAGAAAAAAATATCATGTAGAAAAAAGCCGTCAAAGTTGCCAATTTTAAAAGTTTGAAAAATAAGTCTTTTTAAAAATGTCAAAAAATTAAATAGTTATCGCGGATGTAAATATTATTGTTATATATCATTTGAAAACTGATATCTTAGCCTATTATAAAATGAAATGAAAACAAATTTAAACTCAATGAGGTACGCCATAGGCTACCTTTAATAAAAATGAAATTCTCATAAACTTTAATAAAACTTTAAAAACAACTCTTGTCGCCTTTTGTCGCCACAGTTTCTTACAGTGCGTCTGAAAGCTCGAAGTATGTTGTATCAAAACATGAATAAAAAGTTTGCTATAATTTGACGTATTCCGAAAAAAAATAATTTTAAAATTATCATATTTTAGCCCTTAAAATTTGAGGCATTCTTTCAACAAATTTGATTATCTTTGTTACTAAATTTATTTAGTACCTGAAGAGAGTTTCAATGAGAGAATGCGAGAATCCCCGCGAGAAAAAAAAACTACAAGGTATACAGCCCTAAGGGTTGTACGAAAGGGTGACGTAGGACTGTGTCATATAATACTCATTATATTGATAACATGTTTTAATCGATGAAGTATAACTTTATGTCTGATCATTAAATCAAAGACTAATGTAAACTGCATTTCTGGCATATGCATATTTGAGTATTTGTGAGTATCATTGTTTGAGTGTTTATTTGTAAAAGAAGAGCGAAATATTCTGATTTAATTCTTCATTGAATCAATGGTGGTTTTGAAAAAAACCGTTCGAAATTGTTTGGTGGCCCTGAAAAGAACTATGTTTGAGCTGATAGCACTGATAGCTGATAATTACTGTTGCCAATATATAGATGGATGTCGCTATTCGGTCCTTTAGACTCTAGGATGATGGTTGCCCGCTAATACAGGAATGATAGGAAATACCAAATCACTGTAAAGTAGAAATGGATTAGTTTTATCAAAATACTGACCGTCCGCCAGTGCGATCGTGCGGTAAATGAGCAGACGGCGAACCTAGTGTGCGATTTTATAGTCACTGGCACTGCCGTTGCTACTTGTAAGCTAGTGTAGGTATGGGAGAAACCAGATCGGCTGCTGCTGCTGCTCAAATAATTATCCGAATGGAACGTTAATCATTTAGAAAGTGTAGAAAAATCTTTCCATTCTTCAATTACTATAGTTCTTATAAGAACTGTTTAAGACCACAACGGCCTACTGCTGAATTTGCTGCCCGTCAGTCGATCCGTTTCCATTTGCCTTCAGTGTTGGTTTGCGAAAATCACCGCCAAAATGCCATTGGGTTTGCCTCGAATTATCATCAAAGATGACATTAATTGCCACAAAAGTCCTTGGATTTGCCTCCAATTGCCGCCAAAATGCTATCGTTTTTACCTCCCAATTGCTATCGGTGTTGCCTCCGATCGCTGGTGTTGCCGCCAAATGCCGTTGCTTTCGCCACCAATAGCCGTCGATGGTAAATACTGTACTGACCGTCCGTCAGTGCGATTGTGTGATGAATGAGCAGACGGCGAACCAAGAGTACCATTTTATTATAATCACTGGCACTGCCGCTGCTGCTTGTAAGCTAGTGTAGGTGGTGGGGGAAACCAGATCAACTGCTGCTGCTGCTCGAATGATTATCCGACGCTGATTGAGCAAGCATTTCCCATGTTACCATGGTATAACGCAAAATGGAACGTTAACCATTTTAAAAATGTAGAAAAATCTTTCCATTCTTCAATTACTATAGTTCTTATAAGAACTGTTTAAGACCTAAACGGCCTGCTGCTGAATTTGCTGCCCGTCAGTCGATCCGTTTCCATTAGCCTTCAGTGTCCGATAGCCGTCGATGATAAATAAAATACTGACCGTCCGTCAGTGCGATAGTGCGATAAATGAGCAGGCGGCGAACCAAGTGTACCATTTTATAGTCACTGGCACTGCCGCTGCTACTTGTAAGCTAGTGTAGGTGGTGGAGGAAACCATATCGCCTGCTGCTGATTGAGCAAGCTATCGAACAATTTCGCATGTCTGCGATGGGGATAATGCAAAATGTAACGTAAAGTGCATCGTGTGGGATTCACGTTGGCCATTGCCCGCTGATTCCGCTTGTCTTCGGGGTCGGTGTTGCCGTCAATAGCCATCGATGTTGCCAATTGGATTGGAAAAGGGGTGTGGCTCACAAAGTGGTCTCAAAGGTTATCATTTGGATCCTAATCCTTTGGTGTATCTAATTGTCGTCCGTGCCTGTGAAACTAGGCGATCACAAGGGAAATGTATGGGAAAATTCGGCCTTAAAACTTTACACACATTTTCACTATTTAGCGTATAAAAAATTATTATTAATATGTTACTATAAAATTGTTGGACATTTTATCTATCCAACGACATATTAACTGTTACGTTTCGTTCAGTAGTATAGTAGCTATTAGCGTTTGAAATATTTCATTCAAACGTTACACTTCTATTTTTCGTTTTTACAAAGTGCTACCCAGTCCCAGTATAGTAAACAAAGACGTAGTCGGTAGTCCTACTTCAAAAATTTTTTTTGTCAAGCAAATATTTATATCGAAAACGTTTGATCATTTTTCCCCAAATCACCCTAAATATGAGTTCTTATAAGTTTAAATCATTTCTTTTGTAACAAATATAATCTAGAATCAATTTGAAACTAAAACATAATTTTGGCCAAAAATCGCAATTTTCCGACTATTGTGCGGTGGTTCGGATTCGAAAAAATGCGGGCATTAGCAATTAGGTAAAAAATGCGTAATTTTTCAAGGGTGGTGTCTTCACATTTCTCAATTGATTTTTTTCTGAGATTCTTTTAGAGATCTCCTGATGGTAATATTTATTTTTATAGATAAAATATAGCACTTTGACCTTATGGTTTTCTGGTTTGCGCGAAGTTGCCCAAAATTTAAAAAAAAGTTTTGAGTATTGCAATTTTTTTTTCATTAAACATGCGTCCTAGCGATAAGCAGTCTTGAAATTCTTTAAAAAAACAAAAGTTCGCACTGAAGTTTTTAGAGCGTCTTAGTAGAATACGAAACCTGGAAATGAAATGAAAAGAAAACTTATCCAATTTACTTCTACTATGTGTATTTTATTCTTGACAGATACGTATTTCGCCTACGACTTGCAGGCTTTCTCAGTGTCTGTTTTCGAACAGACTGTATTTGAACTACCAAACGACGACGCTCAGTCCAATGAAGAAGAAATTTTATTGACGCGCTCTTTGGAGCTAAATCTAAATATAAGTACAGTGGACCCCCGTTCGTTTGAACGATTCATCATTCTAACGGGGTTATTTTTTTATTTGAACAAACTGGAAACCCTAAATATGCTGGAACTAGTGTGAACTAGCCGCCCTGCTCTTTGTTATTGGATTAGTGGTTTGATTCAGTTAGCAGTTGCAAGCATCGAATATTTCATTCATTCGATCGGATTTCTATCATAATCGTTGGGAAAACGCAATGTGAAACAGATTAAACACGCTAGATCAGTACAAACAAATCGTGTTTATGTGCATTGTATGCATAAGCAAATGATGTCATGTTGAGAATGACACTTGAACCATTTTTAATTTGCACGTCGTGCAAACCAGCGGGGTTAAAATTAAAAACTGTTAGAGATTAAAAAGGTCAAACGAATGGGGGTCCACGGCACTTCCATATTGTGCGTCATTTGTAGAGAAAATTCGTGTGAGATTTACGTGACGGTACAAGTGGTACAATGCTACTTTTTCACTACAAAATATGCTACGTTCAGGGTTGACCGGAAATATTGTTATATACTGTATGTATGGATCTTTTTATAGGTTATGAACTTTCTGCTGAGCGCTGGAGTCCGGTACAGAGCGTAGAAAAAATTTTACTGAGTGTAGTCAGTATGTTGGCGGGTAAGAACTGTTATTAGAAAGATAGGACATTAATTAATTTATTTGTATAAAGAGCCTAATGATGAATCCGGAGCGAATGTTGATGCAGCGATAATGTGGCGTGAAAACAGAGAAGAATTCAATAAAATAGCAAAACGTATTGTAAGGAAAACATTAGGATTGCATTCATAAAATAAAACTGTTTTTATTTTCTAAACATTTAGTCTATTTATTTTAGAAACTTTAAATAGATAAGATACCTATAAAGATTTACAGGCACACCAGCCCCCTGAGAGGCCACAACTCACAACTTAAACTCGTGACTACGAAGGTAAGGTGCTGTCCACTTCAATAGTTTATTCTATTTAATAATTATTCACTTTAAAACCTGACCCTTCTTTATCGATAGACTCCGCAGACGGCTGTTAGAGCACAGCCCAACCCAGGTAATCAAGAGTTCGGATAATGGTGTCTAAGAAGCGTTAAACAGTTTTATGTCTATACACACTTAAGCGATTCGGTAAAATTTACCGAAATCTAAACAGCTGAACGTTCGGTAAAATTTTTTATTGCACCAAACATGACTAATGATCTGTAAACGTCGTTTGGCACCATCGAAATTTTTACCGAACGTTCAGCTGTTTAGATGTCGGTAAAATTTTACCGAATTCGGTGCTTTTTGTTAAGTGTGTAGTGTAAGTGTATAAGTGTGTATCTATATAGAGCTCGAATAATGGCGGTGTATGGTTGCAGAAAATCGCATCCTAGCATTCTAAACGAACAATCTTTCACGAACGCATTCGGCTAAAGAATCTGACTAAAGAAATGACATCGAAGCTCATTTTCGGTTCGTCGAAACCAAGTGTCCATGAATCTCGATGAAACCTTCTGAATCTTTTGCTCGAAAACTTGCGAAGTATCAGTCGATCAACACGAGAGAAAATATTGACTGCTAGCAAACGGCAACAAATATCATCGTGTCATCACGAAATCGATCCGTGCTGCCTAACGAAAACACCTAGGCAATCAAGTTTGCAGCGTACAGTTTATAAAATCGCCAAAATGTTGAACTCGAAAAATCAGAGGAGTTGTGTACAAGACACGACCGCATATATAGGTGACGCAGGACTACGTTAGTCTCTTTGTAGTGATAGTAGCATGTATTCATGCTTGTAATCATTCGATTCTATAATCTATACCTATAAAGAAGGATTTCTGTCTGTCTGTCTGTCTCTCTGTCTGTCTGTCTGTCTGTCTGTCTGTCCGTATGTTCCTTATAGAATCGAAAACTACTGAACCAATCGGCATGAAAATATGCATGTAGAGGTTTTTTGGGGCCAGGAAAGGTTTTAGTGATGGTTAGAAACCCCTCCCCCCACTAAGAGGGGGGGCTCCCACACAAATGAAACACAAATATCTGCATAACTCGACAACTAATCAAGCAAATAGAACAAAATTTGGCATGTGGGTGTTTTCGGTGACAAGAATTTATTCTATGGTAAATTGAGACCCCTCCCCTCTTTATAAGGGGAATTATAACTCCTCTCCTCTTTAAAAGGGGGGGCTTCCATACAAATTTCCTCATAACTCGAGAATTAATCAAGCAAATGGAACCAAATTTGGCACGTGGGTGTTTTTGGAGACAAAATTTTTGACGTAGGACTACGTCTTTGTTTACTATATTGGGACTGGGTAGCACTTTGTGAAAACGAAAATAGAAGTGTAACGTTTGAATGAAAGATTTCAAATGCTAATAACTACTAAACTACTAAACGAAGCTGAACAATCTATATGTCGTTGGATAGATAAAATGACCAACAATTTCATGGAGGGTTTGGAGAGCAATTTTCAGGAGCGCGTAAGAGGGGGATGGGGCTCCTGTAGAAATGAAACACAAATTTCCTCAATATTCGAGAAATAATCAAGCAAATGGAAACAAATTTGGAATGTAGGGCTTTCAGAAGGCAAGAATTTTTTCTATGGTAAATTGAGACCCCTTCCCTCTTTGGAGGGGGGGGGGGCTCCCATACAAATAATATACAAATTTCATCATAACTCGAGTACTAATCAAGGAAATGGAACCGAATTTGACAGGTGGGGTTTTTTGAAGGCATGAATTTATTTATTTTATGATGCTTTCAGACCCCTCACCGCTGTGGTAGGAGGATAAGGACTTGCATACAAATAAAACAGAAATTGGTCATTCATTACCATTTCAACCTTTATGATGCACACAAGTGATTTTTAAAAGAAATCTCTGTGTCTCAAAGGTTACAGGCTTTGTACTTATGAACCCTCGTCCACGTATTTTCAAAGCCACCATTGCATTAAATGAAGAATTGAATCTGAATATTTCGCTCTTCTCTTTTAAACATTCACTTAAACAATGCCACCCACAGATTCTTATAAACATACATATGCCAGAAATACGTTAGTCTTTGCTCTGATGATCTGATATGGTCCTATGTCACCCTTTCGTACAACCCTTAGGGCTGTATACCTTGTAGTTTTTTCTATGATGAATTGGGACCCCTCCCCACTTTAGGAAGGGGGGCTCCTATACAAATGAAATGCAAATTTCCTCATAACTCGAGAATTAATCAAGCAAATGGAACCAAATTTGGCATGTGAAAGTTTTCTAGGGCATGAATATTTTCTATGGTGAATTAGAACCCCTCCCCACTTTAAGAGGGGGGGGCTCCTATACAAGCGAAATACAAATTTCCTCATAACTCGAGAACTAATCAAGCAAATGGAACCAAATTTGACACGTGGGTGTTTTTGGATACAAAAATTTTTTCTATGATGAACTGGAACCCCTCCTCATTTTAGGAGAGGGGCTCCTATACAAATGAAATGCAAATTTCCTCATAACTCGAGAGCTAATCAAGCAAATGAAACCAAATTTGGTATGTGAAAGTTTTCGAGGGCAAGAATATTTTCTATGGTAAATAAGGACCCCTCCCCACTTTAAGAGGGGGGGCTCCTATACAAACGAAATACAAATTTCCTCATAACTCGAGAACTAATCAAGCAAATGGAACCAAATTTAGCACGTTGGTGTTTTTGGAGACAAAATTTTTTTCTATGATGAATTGGGACCCCTACCCACTTTAGGAGGGGGGGGGGCTCCTATACAAATGAAATTCAAATTTCCTCATAACTCGAGAACTAATCAAGCAAATAGAACCAAATTTGGTATGTGGAGGTTTCTGGAGGCAAAAATATTTTCTATGGTGAATTAGGACCCCTCCCCTTTTAAGAGGGGGTGCTTCTACACAAATGAAATACAAATTTCCTCATAATTCGAGAACTAATCAAGCAAATGGAACCATATTTGGCATGTGGGTGTTTTTGGAGGCAACCATTTTTTCTATAATGAATTAGGACCCCTTACCTTTTTAAGAGGGGGGGCTCTCATACAAACGAAATACAAATTTCTTCATAACTCTAGAACTAATCAAGTAAACGGAACCAAATTTATCATGTGGGTGTTTTTGTAGGCAAGAATATTTTCTATGGTATATTTTCAATGGATTTCCCCACTTTAAGAGGAGGGGGGGGCTCCTATACAAATGAAAAACAAGTTTCCACATAACTCGAGAACTAATCAAGCAAATGGAACCAAATTTGACATGTAAGTGGTTTTGGACGCAAGATTTTTTTCTATGGTGAATTGAGACCTCTCTTCTTTAGAAAGCGAGTTATGGCCCATCTCCCCTTTAAGAGGGTGGGCTTCCATACAAATGAAATGCAAATTTCCTCTTATCTCGAGAACTAATCAATCAAATGGAACCAAATTTGGCATGTGGGAGTTTTAGATGGCAGAAATTTTTTCTATAGTGAATTACAACCCCTTTCCCTTTTAAGAGGGGAGCTCCCATACAAATGAAATTCAAATTTTCTTATAACTTGAGAACTAATCAAGCAAATGGAACCAAATTTGGCATGCGGGAGATTTTGGAGTCTTGAATTTATTTTACCATAGTTAGAGACCTCTCACCCCTGTGTACTCTCATACAAATAAATCAGAAATTTTTGCGAAGCTCAAAAACTAATCAAACTCGAGAAATTCGAGACTCTTTCATAAAACATTAGTCAATACAAGACCACAAAAACTATCTATAGTAACACTAGATCATTCAGGACGAGACGGTCGCGAGTGTTGCCGGTGAGCCGCCGTCGGAAGCGCCGCCCACTGGGGGGCTTGCAAAACTCGAGATTGTGACAAAGATCATCCGAGATTCATGATTTATGTACAACACAGGTTAATTTGTGGCAATACGAAGTTTGTCGGGTCAGCTAGTTACTATATATATAGTTCGGCGGATAGAAAACCAGGCGAATTGGCAACTCTGATTCATTGAAATTAAATTTGAAATTATGGGCAAATGTGCAGGTTTTTACGGAAAATAATCACTAGTGGGTGTTGAGAATGATTAGTTCTATGAAAATAAAGTGTGTTTATTAACATTAGTCCCACAATTTGAATTTTGAAAAACGTTTGGCTTCGCTTTTGACGTTTATTTAGCTCCCGATTTTTGTATCCGCCGAACTATATATATAGTAACTATATTCGATTCTTCATGTATACATGCTATGTTACATGCACACTTAAAAAATCAGAGGGGTTGTGTACAAGACACAACCGCATATATAGGTGACGCAGGACTACGTAAGTCTCTTTGTAGTGATAGTAGCATGTATTCATGCTAGCAATCATTCGATTCTTCATGTATACATGCTATATGCAACTTATATACATGCTACATGCGTTGTATGTAACATTTACCAAAGTAGTAATATTGCATACGTTCAATTCTCAAAAGAGTGTGCATTTGAAAACAATTTAACAAAATCAAGAACACAAACTATTGCTTTCCTGCTATCTTACTGAAATTAAAGATTGTTTTTATTACCCATGGTTCCCCACGTTGAAGGGATTTTACCAATTCAATCCTATTTTATCAACAGCACATCTTTTCAATACACTTCTAATGAAACGGTCGGTAAGCATGCGTATTCACGGGAAACTAGCAGTCATTGACTTTTCGTCGGAAAGCCCAATTTCGGAAGCAGCTTTTCGGCCCAAAAGCGGGATTGTGTTTATAAAAATGTATATACTGCATTCTTCTTGCCAATCTGAACACAGCGAATATATTTTCATAAACCGAATTTTTTTTTTTCAAACAAAAAAATCAGAAGGCTTGTGTACAAGACACGACCGCATGTATAGGTGACGCAGGACTACATAAGTCTCTTTGTAGTGATGGTAGCATGTATTCATGCTTGTAAACATTCGATTCTTCATGTATACATGCTATATGAAACATATATACATGCTACATGCGTTGTATGTAACATTTATCAAAGTAGTAACATTGCATACGTTCAATTCTTAAAACATTGTGCATTTGAAAACAATTTAACAAAATCAAGAACACAAACTATTGCTTGCCTGCTACCTTACAGAAATTAAAGATTGTTTTTATTGCCCATGGTTCCCCACGTTGAAAGGATTTTACCA
Source organism: Sabethes cyaneus (assembly GCF_943734655.1). Lineage (NCBI taxonomy): Eukaryota > Metazoa > Arthropoda > Insecta > Diptera > Culicidae > Sabethes > Sabethes cyaneus. The sequence goes on from NC_071353.1 coordinate 74,689,179, forward strand.
ATTCAATCCTATTTTATCAACAGCACATCTCTTCACTACACTTCTAATGAAACGGAAAGCATGCGTATTCATACAGAGTCTTATTATAACTGTACACTACAGATGTAGCACATTTTTCCAACACAGATATCAAATTCGCCGAGGTTTAATCATCTCGTAGTAAAGAATTTGCGATCTGTTAGGACAACGAACTTGTGTCATTTTTTCTGGCACACTTCCCTAACACAGACATCAGATTGGACTAGGTTTCATCGCGTTCCTAAGAAATCTGTTGGCACGAGGGGGCTTTGTCACTCTCTCTGGCGTACTTCCCAAGCAAGAACATCAAAATGGTCTAGATTGAACCGCGGTGTTGAGAAATCTTGTTGAAATGAGGAGACTTTGTCACTTGTTTTGGCTTACTTCCCAAGCACAGATATCAAATTGGTATAGGTTTAGATCATCGTAAAGAATCTTCCAACCAATCACGAAGCGAGAATTCTGGTAAAACATAGGTTTATTATTTTCAATTTTTCAATAGTTCAACATCAAGAATCCATACTTTTCTTCATTTGGGTCAATTCTTAGAAGATTTTCCGATCGATTGGTGTAAGAATATTGAAAATCGATCGGAAAACCGCTGAGCTATTAGCGCTCAAAATCTTTCATTTTTCGTGACGCTCGCATTTTTCGATTTTTTGGAATGACACCCTATCTCAAAACTTGCCGTAAGACGTAGTCCTACGTCAAAACTGCTTTTGAAATTGGCAGAATCGATGATGATTAATTTCACCTTCATACAGAGTCGTATTATAACCGAACACTACAGCTGCAGCACAGTTTTCCAACACAGATATCAAATTCGCCGAGGTTTAATCGTCTCGCAGTAAAGAATTTGCGATCTGTTGGGACAACGAACTTGTGTCATTTTTTCTGGCACACTTCCCTAACACAGACATCAAATTGTACTAGGTTTAATCGCGTTCGTAAGAAATCTGTTGGCACGAGGGGGTTTTGTCACTCTTCCTGGCGTACTTCCCAAGCAAGGACATCAAAATGGTCTAGGTTTAACCGCGGTGTTAAGAAATTTTGTTGAAATGAGCGAACTTGGTCACTTGTTTTGGCTTACTTCCCAAGCACAGATATCAAATTGGTATAGGTTTAGATCATCGCAAAGAATCTTCCAACCAATCACGAAGCGAGAATTCTGGTAAAACATAGGTTCATTATTTTCAATTTTTCAATAGCTCAACATCAAGAATCCATACTTTTCTTCTTTTGGGTCAATTCTTAGAAGATTTTCCGATCGATTGGTGTAAGAATATTGAAAATCGATCGGAAAACCGCTGAGATATTAGCGCTCAAAACCTTTCATTTTTCGTGACGCTCGCCTTTTTCGATTTTTTGGAATGACACCCTATCTCAAAACTTGCCGTAAGACGTAGTCCTACGTCAAAAAAAGCGCCGAAGTCGGCTAAATTTTGCCGAGATTTGGACAGCCGAGCGTTCGGTAAAAATTTCGATTTTGCAAATCGACGTCTACGGATCTTTACTAACGTTTGGCATCATAAAAATTTTTACCGAACGTTCGGCTGTCCAAATCTCGGCAAAATTTAGCCGACTACGGCGCTTTTTTTAAGTGTGTGCATTGTATGTAACATTTATCAAAGTAGTAACATTGCATACGTTCAATTCTCAAAAGATTGTGCATTTGAAAACAATTTAACAAAATCAACAACACAAACTATTACTTTCCTACTACCTTACTGAAATTAAAGATTGTTTTTATTATCCATGGTTTCCCACGTTGAAAGGATTTTACCAATTCAACCCTATTTTATCAACAGCACATCTTTTCACTACTCTTCTAATGAAACGGCAAGCATGCGTATTTATACAGAGCCGTATTATAACCGGACACTACAGCTGTAGCACATTTTTCCAACACAGATATCAAATTCGCCGAGGTTTAATCGTCACGCAGTAAAGAATTTGCGATCTGTTGGGACAACGAGCTTGTGTCATTTTTTCTGGCACACTTCCCTAACACAGACATCAAATTGGACCAGGTTTAATCGCGTTCGTAAGAAATCTGTTGGCACGAGGGGACTTTGTTACTCTCTCTGGTGTACTTCCCAAGCAAGGATATCAAAATGGTCTAGGTTGAACCGCGGTGTTAAGAAATCTTGTTGAAATGAGAAAATTTTGTCACTTGTTTTGGCTTACTTCCCAAGCACAGATATCAAATTGGTATAGGTTTAGATCATCCTAAAGAATCTTCCAACCAATCACGAAGCGAGAATTCTGGTAAAACATAGGTTCATTATTTTCAATTTTTCAATACTTCAACATCAAGAATCCATACTTTTCTTCATTTGGGTCAATTCTTAGAAGATTTTCCAATCGATTGGTGTAAGAATATTGAAAATCGATCGGAAAACCGCTGAGCTATTAGCGCCTTTCATTTTTCGTGACGCTCGCATTTTTTGATTTTTTGGAATGACACCCTATCTCAAAACTTACCGTAAAACGTAGTCCTACGTCAAAAAATATTGTTGGAACTTTTTTAAGCAACATTGAACAGAGTCATGCACAACAATCATCGTTGAGCAAATCCGGTTTAATGATGACAGGGGGCCGCGAGTGACTGAGCACCGATGTCATTTCTTTAGTCAGATTCTTTAGGTTCGCCTTCGCAGCAAATCGTTCATAATGAATAATCGGGACGAGCGCTCATTAGGGATGGGAACTATCATAAAAAATCGTTACTGATAGCTATCAGTAGTTTCAGTACGTTACTGATAACTATCAGTAAATATCAGTAATTTTCCCCATCACGGCATTGTAGCAAAAAAATAGGAAATTGTAATAACGGTATTATTCATTGTAACTTTACATTGTAATTTATCAGGTGCACTTCATGGATGCTCGCGCAACTACCGACCAAAGAAATGATGAGAGTACATCGTGTCCTTGCGTCACAACTTTATTGATTTCAAAACAACATACGATACAATCCATGGAGACCAGCTATGGCACATAATGCACGAAACCGGGTTTCCGGATAAACTGTCGCGACTAATCAGAGCTACATTAGAACCAGTGATGTCTTTCGCACGTCTCGGGGGCACATTCGAGTCACTTCGAGACGCGGCGAGGGTTGGGACAAGGTGACAGCTTATTCAGTATGCTATACATCTGACGAAAGTCGGTAGGCTACGGTGGGCCGGGCACGTCGTAAGGATGCCAGACGGCAGAGCAACGACAACAGTTCTTTTCAACAACCCCACCCCCACCGGAGACACGAACACTCAACATGCAAGATGGCTTGACCAATTCGAAAGTGGTTTATGACTTTTGAGACGACTGGGAAAGATCGAGATCGAGTTGAAGACTTGACTGCTTGAAACAGCACGAGCCACCCCGGTTCTAGGCTGCTGACGACAACGACGACATATTGTGTCACTCTCGCACACTATGTCCGTGGGCAATTATTATTTAACTTCCATGCACCTCAGATTTTTCTTCACCGGATGTTAGTATAGGTCAAAACAATTAATTTAGAGAAGGTCTTAAAATATTCTATCTTGGGTTTTTTACAAAATTCAATTTTCAAGGTTATATGGGGGTCATTTCCTCTCAAGTGATCATATCCGGTGTAATCGACCACCTCCAATTTCAACCAAATTTGGTATAATTACTTATTCCGACACCACATTCAATTTCCCAAAGTTTTGTACGGATTGAATAATCCCCCTTGCAGTGACATGCAATGAAAAATGAGTTTTTTCGAAAATCTAAGAAAATTGGAGAAGCGTCACTGCAAGGGGGATTGATCAATCTGTACAAAACTTTGGGAAATTGGATGTGGGGTCGGAATGAGTAATTATACCAAATTTGGTTGAAATTGGAGGTGGTCGATTACAACGGATATGATCACTTGAGAGGAAATGACCTCTATATTACCTTGAAAATTGAATTTTGTAAAAAACCCAAGATAGAATATTTTAAGACCTTCTCTAAATTAATTATTTTGACCAGTACTAACATCCTGTGAAGAAAAATCTGAGGTGCATGAAAGTTAAATAATAATTTCCTTCGGACAAAGCGTGTCTCGTCTATCGTACGCAACTACCGACCATTAACTTTTATCCAACTGATTTTTCTTACGGGACGACGTAGCTGTATCAGTAAGCATCAATAATTTCGAAACTTTACTGATACTTAGTGATAATATTGCTTACTGATAACTATCAGTAATTAATGATAGTTTTCCCATCCCTACCCACCACCGTCTTTTGGTGGCCTCCGCTGGATATAGCCGTAGGATTACGTCTTACCGCAGGGTAACAAAAAATTGCTTACGTCGGCATGATAGCTTTCGTCGGACTTTTTAAGTATAATATTGTTGCAATCGTAGCAAAATCACTGATTAATTATATTTAGCCCATTTATGACCTATAGGTATTTATAAAATTTTTACATATCAAAATAGCGTCTCGATTATGGCAAAATAGGCAACACGTATTTGTTGTCAAATTCGAAATCCTACTGTGTCTAAACAAAACATTTATGTGTAGGGAATTTGTTAATCTTTACAGTGTACATAAGTTGTGCCTTTATTTATTGGTGAATTACTTAAATAGTTGCTTATAGCCATAGATCACCCAAAGGCGGTCGAGGGCAGGTAGGCACGAACAAATACTCTACGCAACGGGTGCCGCGTGCAAAGCCATGTCTTTCGAGCATCATGTTCATTTTTCTCAGCAACTACACAACGTATTGAAACAAACTTTTTTTTTGTTGATTTTTAGATTTGTGAACTAATCTCGAGTAATTTTTCAAATAGACCTAAGTGACAATGAGAGATTCTCTTCACGTCTCCTCTCTTCCGCTTTTTACGGCGATACTAATTATTTTAACACATCAACTTTACATGAATACAACTTTAGCTAAATGTTTTGAAAATTTTCTTTTCTATGCATTTATGAAGCCGCGAAAAGTGGAAGAGAGGAGACGCGAAGAGAATCTCTCATTGTCACTTAAGTCTATTTGAAAAATTAACCGAGAAATCACAACCTGAAATAAAAAGAAGAAAAATGTACGAAAAACGCAATGTGCTCCAAATGTTTACTAAGAAAACAAACAAAAAGTTTGTTTCAATTGTTGTTTCACTATTGAAATTTTTTTTACCGTAGATGCCCAAGACCGCTCCGATGATGCTAAAGACGAGTTTTACGACAAGCTTGAGAGGACCTATGGAGAGTGCCCAAAACACGACGTGAAAATCATCATCGGAGATGCAAACGCGCAGATCGGGAGGGAGGAATTCTTCCGTCCAGTTATTGGAAGACATAGCCTGCATCTGTCGACCAATGATAACGGTCTGAGGCTCATAAATTTTGCCGCGGCCAGAGGGATGGCCATCTGTAGCACCTACTTTCCACGTTTGAATATTCGGAAACAAACCTGGAGGCATCCAAATGGAGACTAGCTCTCAGATCGATCATGTCTTGATTGACGGTCGACACTTCGGATGTTATCGATGTACGGTCTTTTCGTGGACCAAATATCGACTCTGACCACTATCTCGTAGTGAGTAAGATTCGCGCAAGGCTGTCGAACACGGCGAAAGCTCGCACTGAAAGGACGCTGCGTTTCAACATCCAGCGGTTAACGGCAGACGGCGTTGCAGTGGAGTACGCCAGGAAGCTTCACCAGCGAATCGCAGAACAGCAGGTAGAAGAAGAAGATATAAATGGGCTGTGGAGGAACATCCATGGTGCCATCCAAACAACAGCGAGAGAGGTGGTAGGCACGACGCGTGGAAGACAGCGTAACAGCTGGTTTGATGCCGAATGCCAGAGAGTGACAGACGAAAAGAACCAGGCCAGGAGTCGCATGCTCACTGCGGCAACGCGTCAAAACAGAGAGAGATACAGAGAGACTAGAGCTGCCGAAAAAAGAATCCATCGTCTAAAGAAACGCGAGTACGAGGAGCACGTGCTTGCCGGCGCAGAGGAGCGATACGCCAGCAACGACACACGGAGTTTCTATAAAACGGTGAGAAGCAGGAATTTTGCCATGCCTGTGATGTGCAATGATAGTGCTGGCAACCTGCTTACCGACAAAACGGCGGTAGCAGCCAGGTGGAAGGAGCACTTCCAGACACTATTGAATGGAGAGGTAAATGAGGAGATCAGCAGGGACAGGATAGAAATTGTAAGCGATGGTCAAGCTGTGGAGCCACCAACACAGGAGGAGGTTAAGAAGGCAATCAGTGAGCTGAAAAACGGTAAGGCTGCTGGGAAGGACGGTATCCCGGCTGAACTTCTAAAAGCGGGGAGCGAGCGGCTGTACGAAGCAATCCACCGGATCATTGTCAGGATCTGGGAGGAAGAACAAATGCCGGAGGAGTGGTTGGATGGCCTCATTTGCCCAATTTTCAAAAAGGGACATCGAATGGAGTGTAAAAACTATCGAGGAATTACATTGCTCAATTCTGCCTACAAGGTGCTTTCCCGTATCCTGTTCTGCAGACTGAGACCGTTAGCGAAGTCCTTCGTCGGCGAGTACCAAGCTGGTTTTCGTGAGGGTCGCTCCACGACGGATCAGATGTTTACCCTGCGCCAGTTGCTAGACAAGTTCCGGGAGTACAACTTGCAGACACACCATCTGTTTGTGGACTTTAAAGCGGCGTACGATTCAGTTAAACGAAATGAGCTGTGGCAGATAATGCTAGAACATGGTTTTCCGACGAAACTAGTTACGCTGATTCGTGCGACGCTGGATGGATCCAAATCATGCGTTAGAATAGCGGGTGAGACCTCAGCTGCTTTCGTGATGTTGGATGGACTGAAGCAAGGGGACGCACTCTCTAACCTGCTATTCAACATTGCCTTGGAAGGTGCATTACGAAGAGCAAACGTGGAAAGGAATGGAACTATCATCACGAAATCTCACATGCTTCTTGGTTTTGCGGATGACGTCGATATCATCGGAATCAACCGTAGAGCAGTAGAAGAGGCCTTTAGGCCCTTTAAAAGGGAAGCTGCGAGATTGGGACTTACCATTAATACCGCCAAAACGAAGTACATGGTTGCTGGTAGGGAACGTGGGAGCTCAAGTGGTGTTGGTGCCGAGGTGGAGTTAGATGGGGAACGATATGAAGTAGTGGAGGAATTTATATACCTTGGTATACTCGTGACATGTGACAACGATGTAAGCCGCGAAGTGAAACGACGAGTTGCAGCCGCGAATCGGGCTTTCTACGGATTACGTAGCCAGCTGAAGTCCCGTAGCTTGCAAATTCGCACAAAACTGGCGCTCTACAGAACACTAATCCTCCCGGTGGCCCTTTACGGACACGAATCATGGACGCTAAAGGAAGCTGATCGGCGAGTGCTTGGGGTTTTTGAGCGTAAAATTCTGCGATCTATACTTGGTGGCAAAATGGAAAATGGAGTGTGGCGCAGACGCATGAATCACGAGCTGTACCAAGTATACAAATATGCTGATATAGTGACGGTAGTGCAATGTGGCAGGCTGCGGTGGGCTGGACACGTGGCCAAAATGCCCGATGAAAGAGTAGCCAAAACTATTTTCAGCAGAGAACCAGGAAGAGGCCGTAGACTCCGAGGCAGACCCCGCACCCGGTGGGTGTGTGCTGTCGAAGACGATGCACGTTCAGCTGGTGTTCGTGGGGATTGGAGAACGGCAGCCCAGGACCGACGGTACTGGAGGACTATAATTCGTTCGGCGCAGAATCGGTAACGGACCGTTGCCACTAAAGTAAGTAAGCCCAAGACCGCTTTTCGGTGATCTCTATGTTTTTTTGTGAAAACAAGTCATATTTTTTAAAATTGGGGGGTTTCTTCCTAAATCTTTCTTAAACGATTATATTCAATAAGTCCACATTGATTAAACGAACGAATTACTTTAAATTGTAACTTTTGCTTTTACTATCACGATCATGAACAGTATAATCAATATATATAGAATGCCAGTGTCGCTGCAGTGCGCGTGGTAAACATCATACATATTCAGATAATGTATTTACAGTACATATGCATATGTGTGTGTGCCTGAGATTCATCAAAAAGGGAATCTCATTGTCAAACTTTGACAACCAGTTTGAAATTTCGAATATGGCTGCCAAGTAATGTGATTGTAAACTTCGCTTGCTTCAAATTTCTGAAAAAATCGGTGCAAAAAGGCGCAGTTTTGGGATTCAATTCATCCGGACGAAAAGGAAATTAGCGTTTAAAAACATTTCACTGGCATGAAAAGACAGCGATGAGCGCACTGATGACAGCACCATCCAGCGCACAGATAAAGAACAGATAAATAACAATGAGCAACTTTGACAATGAAAATGAAGTTCCCGATTCACAGACTTGATACAGATTGTTAGCATCATGTTTACCACAATGAACTCCGCCTGCAAATGACGGATCTCGGTAGAAGCATGTTCGATGAACCTGAAAATACTGAGAACCTGAGCAGAGGGTCCAAAGCCCCTAAAGGAGGATGGTTGAATAGCTGTCATGGATAACAGCTAAAAGTAAAAACAAGAATGGATAAACCCCTAATCCAAGGTGTCATGCGACCCGTGCCGAGGGATGAATGGTGGGGGGGGGGGTTCTATAAATACCCAGACTCAAACGGAGCCTGTGGAGTACCAGAGCGCCCTCCACAGTAATCAGCCCTTACCGCATCATGAGGGGCTCTGATGTGGCGGACTCTTCTTTCCCCTCAACTCGTGGGATTCTATATGAACAATCAAAATCAAAAAAACTTTACTTCAGTGAGCGCGGACGGAGACGGAGAAGCGCCAGCGTAAGCGGAAAGGGAAGCGGCATACCTGTCGCTCCAACTGCATCTACGCCGGACGCAGCGATGAATGGCCCGTCGCTAATAAAAGCAGTGGAAGGAAAGAGAGACATGCTACCGAGAGTGGTAGCGGCGTCTCATCAGCTCGATGCCATTATCGAGTTTGTGGCAGGCCGCAGCACCCTAGCGAAGGACCTGAAACAAAGCCTGCTCATGCTTCGGGGCACCATCCGTGCTGCGACGAAGGAACACGGCGAACTCGAAGCGCGAGTAAAAGTGATAGAAAAGGCGTTTGTATCGAGGTCTGTACAAACGGATGCCTGCTTGTCAACGACTGACCACACCGTAGCCCTTGTGACTACGGAGCAGTCCAGTGACAACAAGATATCGACTAAACGTGCAAGGCAGTCCCCAGGGGAACAAACCCCCACGGGCCCAAAGAAGCGCTTGATCGCTGAGGATCGTAAGCAAACTGTGAAACCCTCCGAGGGTAATAAGACGCAGTTAGCTCCCGACAATCAGTGGGAAACAGTGAAAAAGAAGAAGGCCAGGAAGAAAGAGGAGGATCGAACTCCACCGAAAGTGGCCAGAAAAAAGAGGAGCAAAGGCGATGCCCTTATCCTCAAAACTGAGGGGCTGAGCTATGCAGAAGTTTTGAAGGCCATGAGAGGAGATGAGCAGCTGAAGGGTCTTGGCGCGGATGTGCGGAGTATCCGCCGCTCCCGCACCGGCGACATGATCCTTGAGCTCAAAAAGGATGCCACTGAGAAGGGTTCTGCCTACAAAGTGCTGGCAGAAAAGGTCCTTGGTGATGGCATACAGATCCGCGCACTGACGCCTGAGATGACTCTCCAGCTTAAAAACCTGGACGAGATCACTGAAGCGGTCGAACTGACACGAGCTCTCAAGGAGCAATGTAACGTGGTGGTGACTACCGAAGCAGTTCGTCTGCGCAAGGGACCGGCGGGAACCCAGGTAGCTACAATAAGACTTCCACTGGTAGACGGGAATACAGCCCTGAAGGCGGCCAAGCTGAAGGTGGGATGGTCCGTATGCCCACTGAGCGTGTTCCAGCAGCCGGAGGCTTGCTTCCGGTGCTTTGAGCGAGGGCACAAGTCCTGGAGCTGTAAGGGGCCTGACAGAAGCCACCTGTGTAGAAGATGTGGCGGTGCGGGCCATATAGCGAGGGACTGTTCGGCGCCGCCCAAGTGCCTGATATGTACAGGCCAACGGGACGCTAAGCACACATCAGGAGGCTCAAAGTGCCCGGCAGGCGCGCCTGCGACTAAAACACGGGCGTAGTGCAGGTAACGCAACTAAACTTGAACCAGTGCCATGCGGCCCAGCAGCTGTTATACCAAGCAGTTACTGAGTCGTTGACGGACATTGCCATCATCTCGGACCCATACCGCATCCCTGCCGGAAACGGTAACTGGGTCTCGGATAGGTCCGGATTGGCGGCTATATGGACGACAAGCAGGTTCCCGGTTCAAGAGGTTGTGTCAACTGCAGATGAGGGATTTGCGGTTGCCAAAGTGGGTGGAGTGTTCTACTGCAGCTGTTATGCTCCGCCGAGTTGGTCGATCGAGCAGTTTACGCGGATGGTAGACCAAGTATCAGTTGCGCTGACTGGTCTAAGGCCGGTGGTTGTGGCGGGCGACTTTAACGCTTGGACGGTTGAGTGGGGAAGTCGTCGCACGAACCATAGGGGTCGGATTCTGCTTGAGGCTCTGGCAAAGCTCAACGTAGACCTGGCCAACGTCGGCACCACAAGTACCTTCAGCAGGAATGGTGCAGAGTCTATTATCGACGTGACATTCGGCAGCCCTGGTCTGATAGGAGACTGGAGAGTAGACAATGGCTACACTCACAGTGACCATCAGGCGGTCCGCTATGGTGTTGGTCAGCCCAAGTAACAAATTCAATTTTAAGATGCACTTGAAGAGGTTTCCAGCATTTGCTCCTTAAAACCGAATATAAAACTTGCAATTCTACAAATCTGCGATAAAACATCCATAAAACCCTTATAAATCTGGGGAGGCCCACACTAAAGAAGGTTCTCAAGAATATTTCTAAAGGTCCTTTTAAAACTTGTAATTCTTATCGATATGTATTTATAGTGACTTCCAAGAGTCGTTTGAAACTAAAAGAAAACCACCACAAGTAGTGATGATTTTATGGTTGTCATCTCAAAGAACACTTGCAAGACATCATACACTTTTCACAGTCTTAACTTTTTTAAATTGACTAAAAGCTATAAGAGAAAAAGCATTCACATGCTTTTCCAAAATGAAAATAGAAAATAAAAGCAGCTGCTTTGTTGTCAATCAATGAGAAATTTTTCATGTCACGTTCAGTTTGTCGATGTTTTGTGACATGAAAGTTAGAAAATTTTAACGCGCCGGTCATTTTCGCTAGATTATCAAAAAATTTAATTAATAAAAAAAATTCAATAATTTCATGAAGAAGTTAACAGCTACCAAATTTTTAACAAATTGCGGCAAAAAGTCTTTTAAGTGTCCGAACATTTATTTAAAAATATAAGATCACTTATGGTATTGCATAACAATATATTTATAAACGCCCATATGCAATTGGCTAGAATTTCAAAAGTAATCAAAACAGTCCTGTTCGCCATTTTTTCAATGGTTTTATCTAAATCAACCTGAAAGCGCTTATTAGACTAACGTTTCTTGCACAAGACAAAGAAAAATTTTCCAAGAGGTCGATAAGTTTATCTATACTTGTTGTATTCTTGAAGAAGACAAGTTGTGCTTGAACAAGAATTGTTTGAATTACCTAAGGGGATCAAGTTTTTTGCAAGATAATCATTCTCGTATAAACAAAGAAAACGTCAACAAAGTGTCAATGTAAGATGTTTTTTTGTGCTGGTGGTTCACCTACTTATATTGAGTTTAATATTTTTTAATACAACAGTCATTATGATTATCCATATAAATTGATTTTAAAAATTAAAATAGGGCTGCACGGCAATTCCATGCGTAAAGTTTAATCTGCAAAATTTTTTAATTGCTTTGTCGTTACAACCGTCTTTAAAAAAAATATGCTTCAACCTCTTCGAATATTTTCCCAACACCGGCTAATGACTTCTATATTCAGTTTAAAAAATACAAACAACGCTACAAACCGGCACCGGCACCGCCTTCGCCAAAACACAATCGAACCATATTTTCTAATAACTACAAATCTACCATTGATGCATCATCACCGGCATAGTCCTTCCTCAGCTCATTTGGAAATCTTCATTGTTTCGCTGATTTTTCATACGAAATCTTGCTAAAGTTTCGTATAAAAGATCCATATTTGTTCAATTTTCTCCTGGTTCAGATGCCCATTTTGACAGATCAGTTGTTTACGCTCGAATGTTCTTTCTTCAGAGTATGATTTCTCTTACAAGAATATACGGTTTTAAGACGGTTTTATGGTAGCATTGTTAAGACAAACCAATCTTGCAGAAGAATGTCATAAATTTTTGTCAAAACTATTGCTAGGTTTTAAGAAGCGTCGTTTTTGAGCAGAAATCAAGTATCCTTTAAAACCACTTATAAGGTGAATTACACTTATTGATATTTCAGTTTTATGCGTGTTTCTTCAAGTCTCCTTCAATCATACTTCAAAAATGTTAATCAAATAAGATAACATTCACTTGAGGAAAAACATTATAAAACCTGATAGATTTTGCAATGCTCTGATAAAACTACTATAAGAAATGCATAAGACCAATTTGCTATTGGATTGTTACTTGGGAGATAACGAGGCGGCAGGCGGCGGGTAGAGCCAACACTCCAACCACCCGTGGGTGGAAGACATCATACTTCGATCCTGAAGTATTTGTGGAAGCGATCCGAAGAGAGTGCGGTGATCGCGATATGCCCGATCCGAACGCTGATCATTTGGTTGAGGTACTGTCGCGAGCGTGTGACGCCACCATGCCTAGGAAAAGCCGACCTAGGTATGGTAGGTCACCGGTTTACTGGTGGACAGAAGAAATTGCGGAACTCCGCGGAGCCTGCTTTCGTGTAAGGAGAATTATGCAAAGAGCTCGTTCGGACGAGGGCAGAGCAGAATGTCGAGTAGCACTAGTTGCTGCACGCGCAGCGCTTAAGAGTGGGATAATAGCTAGCAAGCGAGCCTGCTTTGAAAGGTTATGTGCCAGTGCCAATGCGAACCCGTGGGGTGATGCCTACAGGATCGTAATGGCAAAGGCCAAGGGCGTGACGGCACCCACAGAGAGATCGCCAGAGATGCTGGAGCGGATCATTGAGGGCCTCTTTCCGCGCCACGAGCCAAGGCCCTGGCCTCAGGCCGCTGAATCGTCCCACGGCCGACGTTCCAGTATCTCAGACCATAGCGTAGGATGGTCGGTCTCCGTGCCGAACATCCAAAGTAACGTGGGCGACGGTGGTTTAGAGGTCGGGGAGGAAGTAACGGTTACGAACGAGGAACTCATTGAGATCGCTAAATCCCTAAAGGTGAGCAAGGCACCGGGACCAGACGGTATCCCGAATATGGCCCTTAAAGCGGCTATTCTGGAGGCTCCCGAATTATTCGGGGCAGTAATGAGTAGATGCCTGGAAGCAGGCAACTTCCCGGACAGATGGAAACGACAGAATCTGGTCCTATTGCCGAAGCCGGGAAAATCTCCGGGTATCCCCTCGTCATATAGGCCGATCTGTCTGCTCGATACTGCCGGCAAGGTGCTGGAAAGGGTTATCCTTAACAGACTCGTACAGTACACTGAGGGTACAAACGGTCTGTCAAGGAACCAATTCGGCTTCCGAAAAGGCAAATCTACGGTGGATGCCATCTTGTCTGTCACTAAGACAGCCGAGGTGGCAATCCAGCCCAAGAGGACAGGTATTCGTTATTGCGCAGTTGTCACGCTCGACGTGAGAAATGCGTTTAATAGCGCTAGCTGGGACTCCATAGCTAACTCGCTTCGGAATGTCCAAGTGCCGGTGTCGCTGTACAGGATCCTGGAAAATTATTTCCAGAATCGTGTGCTATGCTACAACACGGAGGAGGGTCAGAAGTGCGTTCCAATCACCGCAGGGATTCCGCAAGGTTCCATACTGGACCCGGTGTTGTGGAACGTCATGTATGACGAGGTGTTGAAGCTAAAGTTCCCGGTAGGGGTGGTGATTGTCGGCTTTGCGGATGACATCACCCTGTAAGTCTATGGTGAATCTATCAGAGAGGTTGAGTTGACGGCTGCCCACTCTATAAGCATTGTTGAAGATTGGATGCGATCCAGGAAACTGGAGCTAGCGCATCATAAAACGGAGGTTATCGTGGTGAACAACCGCAAGTCGGTACAGCAAGCAAAGATCAGCGTCGGGGACTGCACTATTTCGTCAACGCGGTCCTTAAAACTTCTGGGAGTCATGGTCGACGACAAGCTCAAGTTCGGGAGCCACGTCGACTATACCTGCAAGAAGGCTTCCACAGCTATTTCGGCATTGTCTCGTATGATGTCTAATAGCTCTGCGGTATATGGCAGCAAACGAAGGCTATTAGCCAACGTGGTCCAGTCTATACTTAGGTATGGCGGACCGGTGTGGTCATCGGCGTTAGGTACCAAAAGCTATCTAGCCAAGCTGGAAAGCACCTATCGTCTCATGTGCTTGAGAGTGGCGAGTGCGTATCGCACAGTTTCACATGACGCAATCTGCGTCCTAGCGGGTATGATGCCTATTGGCATTATCATCAGCGAAGACGTAGAGTGCTTCAACCAACGAGGAACTAGAGGCATACGGAGTACCACAAGATCGGCCTCGATGACCACATGGCAGCGGGCATGGTCTGATTCCACAAAGGTCGGTGGACACACCGACTTATCCCGGAACTATCTGGGTGGGTCAACAGGCGCCACGGCGAAGTCAACTTCCACCTGACACAGATTCTGTCAGGGCATGGTTGCTACAGACAGTATCTGCATATGTTTGGGCATGCGGAGTCCTGAGTTCGGTATGGGAAAGCAGAGAGATCGGACGCTTGTACGCTTTCGCGCGACGCAGAATCGAAAGATCAGAAGTTTTCGCTGTGATTTAATGTACGCGAGTGCCTTTAGTTGGAATTCGTATATCCAAGAGTGATTAACGATGAGTTTATACGCCGCGGATCGGAATGAGTGATGTTTTGGGCTAATTATGATGAAAAGTGCGATTCCGAGGCAAGCTATTTCAGTTTTTTCCTTTGTCGGTTATGCATGTCTGTGTATTCAAGCAATGACATTGCCCAGTCAGTTATGTGCGTCTTTATAGAGCGCAAGAAAATTTCAGTTTCGGCAGTTCGTGTAATAAAATAATGTGTTTCGATAGTATTGGGCATCGAAACAAAAATAATCGATGTTTTTGAATCGATGTCAATAGTCTCAAAAACATCGGCACATCGATTAAATCGAGTGTGAGACATCGATGTTAATTGAATCGATGTTCGATGTTGGCAAATGAAGGAAACGGAACGGCCGATGCTCGTATTTATTCAGCATTATTCCGATTTTTTTGCGTGTCTACTGATATGCTGACAAATCCTTATGTTTTGGCTGATATTGAGAAAAAATCCTGATTTTTTCTGACTTTAACAATGAATATATTGTTGCAAAGAATAAAACAAAGTGACGGTATGATGTTGTACCTTCTCGCCATTCTCCTTAATAGTCCGGTCTGTCGGTTCGCACATATGCAAAGTTTCGATAAAATTTAGAAAAGTATTCATACTTTTACAAAAAAAAGCAGGACTTTAGCACAAAAAAAAACTATAGAAATAGCAACGCAGTCAACTGCGTTAATTGCGCCAATCTGAGTTGTGCTGATTTCAACGGATAAATTTTATCGGGACATCGATTTGAATCGAAAAACTAACATCGATGTGACCGATTTTCCTGTAAGCTCACATCGAATCGAAACATCGGAAAATCGATGCTGGAACATCGATGTTTCGATTTATCGATGTGACATCGCCCATTACTAGTTTCGAATGCCAAGTGCATGTGTGTTAGTGAAGCAGTTCGGGCTTGTTAATTTTGCTTATTTTTGCTAGCACATAGTTTCGTGCTTTCCGTGTGTGCATGTCGCTGTGCTACTTGCGTTGAAGCCGCTGACGAATAAACCGGATCATTGCCGTTCGTCTTTTCGTGTTTTTGCTTGCTAGTGGTGGGAATAAGTGACCATCATGCAGTTAGTGTGTACGGGTACCATGCTCCACATCTGTATGGTCTAATGTGTAGTGTAGAGTGGACAGAGGACGTTCCGATCCGACGAGTGCTTAGATAAGTAGTGGTTTGACTGTTTGTTTTTTTAGGCTAAAGACTGATGTGTGGCGATGTCTTTCTTTTGTGCTGTCCGTTTTGAACCTTACACAGTCGCAGACTGATGGCCCATCGGGTGGCTGATTCGGTTAATAATACAGTGTAGAGTTTTAAACAATTGAATGCACTTTTAAAATATAGTTTATTAATTAGTATATGACTGCGATACATAAACAAGTGTAGAATCATTGCCACTATAATAGATATTTACATATATTGTATATTCATATTACTCATTATTTAATACATTTACATATACATCATTAAAAGGGAAGGGAGGGAGCATCAGGGTACCGAATGAATCGAAGACTGGATGAGGGATGTGGTAACCAGCCCAAGTCATATAAGGTCGGAGAGGATTTTGACGCGCCCTTCTAGCACACAAATCATCACGTAAGATAAGTTTGCACGGCGAAGTTATGTATCTAGAAACCAGAGGTCTATGCTGGAAGGAGTGTCTTATATTCCCGTGGAAACATATAAGCGACATTGCTTATAGATCCACCCAACCCCTTTTGGTCCTTCACGAACAGCATTGACATGAAAGTTGCTAGGTAGATAAATTCGATTCTGCAGTAATTCTACTTGCATACAATGGGAAACCCTTGAGGTGATGGTGGCTACCCCCATACATACATACATACATACATGTTTGGGCATGCGGAGTCCCCCGCGTGTCCCGAATGCGTGAATGTTGAGGAAACGGTAGAACATGCTTTCTTCATATGCCCTCGTTTCGCGAGCGCGAGAAGCAGCATGATGGCAGTGAGCGGACAGGACACTACCCTGATAACTTAGTCCAAAAGATGTGTTCCAGCTCGGACATCTGGGGAGCGGTCAATGCGGCTGCTACCCAGATTGTACTCGAGCTACAAAACCACTGGAGAGCCGATCAACGGCGAATAAACAGCCTAACTACCATAGTCCAGTAGTTATCTAAGCGAGTGCATTAAGCACAATAGCCCCTCCCTGAAGTAATACCGATAAGGTGGTGCCAGGGGGGATTGAGGCTGGAGACTCGAGTAGGGTTTTAGTGGGTCGGGATCCTCACGCCCCATTAGGGGGGTCGGGATACCTAAACCCCACTCCCTGAGGTATCTTCTCAGGTGTCTGATAGTACCGTATCTTCTAAGGCGCTCAGCAGATTTCCCAACTCGTAAAAAAAAAAAATGTACCACAATGAGGCCCTTAAAAAAACAGCGACACTGGCATTCTATATATATTGATTCTACTTCATGAACAGTACAAATTGTTATTCAAATTCTTCAAGTAAATCAAAAACTCAACAGTTTTGTTCTTTACATCACTATTATTTATCAGCAGGCCATTGTGAATAATTTTTAAAGTTTTTGAAAAAAATGATGGACTTGAGAAAAAAATATGTGTATGCCTACAATAAATTGTCCGTGAACTCTAATACAGTGGGATTTCGAATTTGACATGGTTCAATTTTGGCACGGTTCGATTTTGGCAACAAAAGTATTCGTTTTTGGCAACTTATTTGCACCGGATGGATAGCTCTTGGTGGACATTTTAAACATAAAATCTTTGCAATCGTTGATTAATGATATTTAGTCCATTTCTAAAGCATTTACATTATTTTTTTCATATCGAAAAAGGGTCTCGATTTTGGCAACATAGGCGACACTCATTTGTTGCCAAATTCGAAATCCTACTGTACTCGTATTTATTAATGCAAATTTCCGTTAGATAAATGTCGTACTGCGTTATATATCGCACTTGTTAGTGTTAGCCGTAAATGTAATTTATTTTATCACTACCTAAATCTTAACGATTGTATTCAATGAGTCCATATTGATTAAACGAACAAATTACTTTGAATTGTAACTTTTGCTATCTTAACAGTACATAGACGCTGTTAATAAAATTCTTCAAGTAAACCAAACACTCAACACTTTTATTCTTTCGATTACGAATCTTTATCAGCAGTTAGGCCGTTGCAAATTATTTTTCAAGTTTTTTTGTCACCAATCCTCTCTCGTCGCTTTAAAATTGGCTTTAAAAATCGGGGGACAAAAAATTTGTTGGACTTGAGTAACAAATGTTTTGTGTACAATTAATTGTCTGAGGGCTTTATAGCCCAAGTACTCGAGCTCTAGTTCTAGCAAAAACAGAGCAGCAGTTCTCACAATGTAATTTTCGAAAATCAACAAAAAATATCTTTCGATTTTATCTTTTTTGATAGGTTTTTGTATGAAAAATATTAACGTATATGACACATTCCAGCGTTACGAGACACCATGAGCAACCGTTTTTTCGTAGCAAAATTGTTCATATTTTACCAACAGCCTGACGAAAATCTTTCAAAATAGGTATTTTGAGCTGCTATTTAGTAGTACTTTCTCAATACGAGGGCGAAATATTTATTATAATAAGCATCATTGAATAGTGGCGGAATACTTTTCGTTACGGGACACTATCGCAGAAAATGCGTATTCTGAACATGATTCAAACATTTGCAAAACTCTGCTCTGTTTCAAGTTTTTCAAAGTCGACATGTTCCAAAAATTTTTAGCTGAAGGCAGCCTGAAACTCAAAATGTAAAGGTATATTCAGGTTTTGTGTTTAGTTTTTAAGATATAATAAAAATCATTTCGTTACGGGACACCATGCGCTGTTGGGCAAACGGTATTCTGCAAATGGTGTCCCGTAACGAAAAAAGTAAACTGCATTATATGGTTTATTTTCTCTAGATTTCTGTTCAGGCCGTCATATTTTCTGTATCTGGTCTATATTCACTATATTTTGTAACAATAGTGTACTGATTTGGTGTGTTATAGTCTGGTAATAAGACATACGTAACGAAGTATATGTAAGGTAAAGTTTACTTTCAGGTAAAAAGAAATACCCATGGGAGAACTATACTGAAGTATCATAATGAAATGCTTGCCTAATCTTAGGGTTTGGACACATTAGTAATTAAAATGTAGGGGCTGTGCATTAATTATGTAACGAGTTTTCCCCATTGTTGACTAATCGCCCCCTCCCCCTATGTAAGATTTTGCATGATTTTGGCCAAAATAACAAAATTCAAAAATTTTATTTGAAAAAATTTAAAACGGTAAATAAGGTTCGTCTTGATGCGAAAGGTATGCTTTATTTGCGCTGCACGCCAAAATAGTATTAAATAGCAAATATTCGAAAAATTAGGTATTTTGTTTTACTTCAGACGTATCAGTTAACGTATCATAACGCATAAATTTATAAGTCTTTAAGCAACTCTACTATTTCATGCAACATTAACAACTCATGTTGCGAACTATAACGATAACATAAGTTGCTATAAAAGACTAAGTTTGCCTATTCTTTAAAATAACTTTGTTGATAACTTGCAAATTATTTTACAGTCATAAAACAGTTATATAAAATATAAAAAAAACTAAAACAGTTGAGAAGGGTCATGAAAACTTTCAAAAAAGAAACGCTATAAAAAGTAGCTGAAAATGATGCCGTTCGAAGTACGACACTTACTATGCATCTTGCAAGCTAAAAATTGTTCTCTGAGCTAGGCTTTCTTGCTAGTGTGCTTAGCGAAGCCACTATAATTGCTAAAAAAGCTGACTAAACAACTTTCAGAAACGGAATTCCAAATTTTTAGACTATTCAAGTATTTTAATGATAAAGTATTGAAGTAAGTCGAAATCGGCGTTAGGTATAAATATCTTTAAGGCTTAACCCTTCTTCTTTATCGAGAGACTTTCTTTCTTTTTTTTTGTTTTCGGGCACAGTGGGTTGTTAGCCTCAGGTCCCTATCTCACTGACGTGGCTGCCACCTTAAGGTGGGAGGAAGCCACTCTGTCCCCTTCACTGTTAGCCTACAGCAACCGAGATTGCGTACCCCAGCCGGCAACACGTGGACGTAGGATTAGAAGTTAGTAAACAGAGGTTATGGAATGCACATGTTCACCCTTTGCCTGGAGCCACCCTTTGTCGAGCAGCTAGTTATTAGAGTACAAAACAATTAGGTTGATTTGTCTATTTTGGATAGGCTTTACGCGTACTTTATTTTGGTCACTTCTATTTGATTTTGCCGTAAATGTCCTAAATAACGTACGCGCAACGTCTGCCCAAAATAGATAAATCACTCTACGGGGCTTGTTCAACGATCCTACTGACTTTGGCAGCACCATCCAGTCGAGATTCGAACATACGACGACTGGTATCATACCTTGTTAGCCATTACTCATCAGGCATTACACCTTTTTTTGCGGTGTCCACCTTTCATATAACGTGTCCGTTTTTCTGTACAATGTCTAAAAAATATGATTACTAGGTAATTTTTTTGATGTCAAAGCATAAGTTTTGAACAAAATTTAGTAGTATATGGCTATATCAAACAGAGATACTTGTGTAGATATTGAATTTTAATCTTGAGGTGCCCGTCTTTACCGCACATTCTTTAATATTACAATATATTATTATATTGTAATAATATTTATACATACTTATAATAAATACATATTTACTTGCATTTGGTCATCAAAATAATAGATTTGTTATCGTCGATAAAGATTAGTTGAAATATGATGTGATAAGTGCTTTTTCATTCAATTACTTTTTGCGTTAAACAAAACGTTACGGGACACCATTTTGAAGCACCTATTTTATTTTACATAGAAATGCTTATCAAAAGTCAAGCACAGCGCGATTTTGATTGTACATATATGATTAAAGAAAATCCATAGTTTCAAAAAATTCGGAATTATAATCTCTGGTATATGGAAATAAATGCAAAATTTTCGTTACGGGACACCATTATAAAAGTATCTGTTTTTAAAGGCCGCTTATCTGGAAAATGCTTTCATTTTTTAAAAAACTCTGTATGAACAAAATGTTACCCTAGTAATGAAACATGTTTTGACGATATACAGTTTTAAATTATTTTGGCTTAAAACTATTGACAGAGAATTAATTGCAGCCTTGCCTAAATGATGAAAAAATCTATATTGTTAACCTCCCACTTGTAAGGTGCATTTTAGCATGAATTGTCAATAAACAGTATGACAATTCAGGATTTTTGTAAGCTTTAGAGTATGTTTGAACATACTACATACAAATATTTTTAATATTACTACTTTCAAAATTTGCTCTCATGGGATAGATGCGCTTGGAATGTGTCATATACTAGCGCCAGAGGAGTTAAAGGTTGTCAGTGTGCAAATCAAAAGAATCATTAAGTTGGGAAACTATAGGCGAGTTCGAGCAAAACTAATAGCAACCGTTTGCTACCTGGTTGTGATTATTGGAACTACAAAAAAGTGCAATTCCCAAAATGCTTGCTGGTACCTATATGGAACTCGACTTTAAATGTAATATTTTATTGAATTACCAACAGTGGGAATGATGAAAATGGATAATAAAGGTAAGAAAAAGTATTACCTTTCACTTGATATATATTGTTTCTGTTTCGGGAGATTATTAGAGCTTTGCAAGTGTATTTATGTTTACGAACTGATAGGTTATATGTTTGGTTCTTGGTGCAGATTATGCTAATCACGAAAAAAAAATTGAAAACACATTGGAAAACACTGAAGACTGGAAATAATTGGTGATTCTCTACCCAGGATATGTAAACTTTACAGCTGACTCTATGTACTTTTGTTTCATGCGGTACAAAATCAAACCACAGACAAACAGACATAACACTCGGTTTCCATTCATCGTACCGATTAAACCGTCATTTCAAATTTGGGCTTAGTTGGGAATGTCTCCGTTTTGGTCAAAGTGGCGCTTTTTGACGAAAGAAGGGGAATTCCCCATAAAAAATACTTACTACTTCGAGGGATACCCATGTTGCTATTTGATATTTGGGAATGTCGATCATAGATGGTACTAGTGTTCAGGCTAAATGTGAGGTACGATAATTTTTGTTGATTTTTCTTCCAAGAGTTATGTCTGTTTGTCTGTGATCAAACATTAACATTTTTCTGCCATAAAGTTAATTAATTCGAATATTTTCACTTGCCTTAACGTAAATAAACAAATTTCTTCCAATATTTCGCTATCTAAATTCCTGACAATTGAAAGGGTTAATCAAAAACTGCATTTTTTTCAGCTTTTTTCAAAAATGTATGGAGTTTGACAGCGATTTTACTTTTCATCACTTTTTTTATGCAGCGCCTCTAAGCGGGCGATAGCTTGTCAAAAACGCCTATAGTGGTGGTGACACTAGCATATTAGGTGATTTTAATTTGAAATTTTATCCAAGAATTCCCGAAAAATTTGTTCCTGAATGGATGTCTGTTCTCTGTGCCTACAGCATATTGATATGCGCATAGTTGAAAAATAATGAAAATCATTGCATTCTAATTTGTTCTATTTACTGATTAGAAATGTGCAATGATTAAATTTATTTGAGCGATGGAGTGAAATGAAAATGCTTGCTGGTTTGATCACCAGAAATCTATACCTATAAAGAAGGATTTCTGTCTGTCTGTCCTGTGTTCCTTATAGAATCAAAAACTACTGAACCAATCGGCGTGAAAATTTGCATGTAGAGGTTTTTGGGGCCAGGAAAGGTTTTAGTGATGGTTAGAGACACCTCCCCCCACTAAGAGGGGGGGCTCCCATACAAATGAAACACAAATTTCTGCATAACTCGAGAACTAATCAAGCAAATAGAACCAAATTTGGCATGTGAGTGTTTTCGGTGACAAGAATTTATTCTAGGGTAATTTGAGACCCCTCCCCTCTTTATAAGGGGAATTATAACTCCTCTCCCCTTTAAGAGGGGGGGTTTCCATACAAATTTCCTCATAACTCGAGAACTAATCAAGCAAATGGAACCAAATTTGGCATGTGAAGGTTTTCGAGGGCAAGAAAATTTTCTATGTTGAATTAGGACCCCTCCTCACTTTAAGAGGGGGGGCTCCTGTACAAATGAAATACAAATTTCCTCATAACTCGAGAACTAATCAAGCAAATAGAACCAAATTTGGCATGTGGAGGTTTTTGGAGGCAAAAATATTTTCTACGGTGAATTAGGATCCTTCCACACTTCAAGAGGGGGGGCTTCTACACAAATGAAATACAAATTTCCTCATAATTCGAGAACTAATCAAGCAAATGGAACCATATTTGGCATGTGGGTGTTTTTGGAGGCAACCATTTTTCCCATGATGAATTAGGACTTCTTACCTTTTTAGGAGGGGGGGGGGCTCCCATTCAAACGAAATACAAATTTGCTCATAACTTTAGAACTAATCAAGCAAATGGAACCAAATTTGGCATGTGAGAGTTTTAGATGGCAGAATTTTTTTTCTGTGGTGTATTACGACCCCTTTCCCTTTTAAGAGGGTGGGCTCCCATACAAATGAAATACAAATTTCCTTATAATTTGAGTACTAATCAAGCAAATGGAACCAAATTTAGCATGTAGGAGATTTTTGAGTCTTGAATTTATTTTATGATAGTTAGAAACCTCTCACCCCTGTGGTAGGGGCATATGGACTCTCATACAAATAAAACAGAAATTTTTGCGAAACTCAAAAACTAATCCAACTCGAGAAATTCGAGACTCTTCCATAAAACATTAATCAATAACAAGACCACAAAAACTATCTATAGTAACACTAGATCATTCAGGACGAGCCGGTCGCGAGTGTTGCCGGTGACCCGCCGTCGGAAGCGCCGCCCACTGGGGGGCTTGCAAAACTCGAGAAGTAACAAAGATCATCCGAGATTCATGATTTATGTACAACACAGGTTAATTTGTGGCAATACGAAGTTTGTCGGGTCAGCTAGTGTAAACATAAAAATAATAATCATTTCGTGGCTAGAAGCCATACAAGCAGAACTTGTTAGCAACTAAGGTTACTTCAGAACTTCATGTAGCATCCTAATAGCTTTGAAGTGTATCTATGAAGTACTCACAGCACTTCTTAAAGCATTTACCAAGTAACAATTTCAGGCTGATCAAACGTTATTATAGATAATTTTATTCAACCTGTGGCTGATCTATGGTTTGGGTTTAGAAATTAAAACCTTTTTTCAGCTCTTAAACATCTAAATCGGGCGATTTTATCAAGTTTCAGGCTAATTAATAGCTGCTTTCGAAGCTGCAATGAAGCTTAATAGAAACTTTTTTGCGCTTTTAAATAGCCAATTTGTGCAATGCTGTCAATTCTATTTTTAGAACGAGAAATAGTTTTGCAATCTGCTTTTCCAGTCGCTTAATCAAGGTGTAATAAAGCGTCGATGACACTGGGCGAGTTTTTAGGTTGCTATTAAGCGAGTTGGCGAGTAGATCGTGAAATCGCCCTGTGTCATCATACACACTAGCTGACTAGCAGATTGTTTGCTAGTAGCGAGTAAAGTTGAATGCTGCTCAACTTTACTCGCTACTCGATGGCGTGTGCGCTTGTTGGCTAGCACACTAGCTGTGTGGCATCATCAGGGAAGCCAGGTGATTTTTTGAAAAGTCTTCACGAATCAAGGAAAAATGTGTTCATTTGTCTTCCTTCGGCTTTCCGCCCATTTAAACTGCATGGTGAAGACATTTCACTTTTTTGTAACAAAGATGTCTTCAAAATGAAGACATGTCTTCACTTCTGGCATCTCTGGGCATCATAGTTGCGAGTAACTAGCGACGCAGTGAGGGGGTTTTTAAATTATTAATTTTATAGCACCAGAAATGCCAAATATTTTTACTAATTTTGAAATTGTAAATGCAATGTGAATTAATTGAAGTAATTCCTCGTAATACTTCATATTTATCAATTAAACATCTATGAAGGAGTTAGAATTAAATAACATAAGATAACTCTTATGTAAATTGTACATTGTGTACGTTAAACTTGATCGTTTATCTAGCAACGATTTGTTTGTATGACCGGCATCGCTGCCTAATACGTTTTAGATTTATCAAAACCCCTCGCATACTAGCTTACTTGCCGATTTGTGTGTCATCATGACTCGCGCATTCGCTAACTCGCCCACTCGTGAGATCGCTGACTAAGTAGCAGCTTACAAACTCGTCCAGTGTCATTGACGCTTAAGACTACATTTCTGTAAAACCAGCAACACTTGCCTGTGCAGAGAAAAGATCTAGTTAACAATGTTATTCATTAGTCAGTAGTAGCATTGAGCGATACTGCGAGAAGCATCGATATTCGAATATCGATACAAATTTTTTAAAAGTATCGATCCGGCTGAAATATGGGGCGGTAAGTATCGATACCAGTAGTATCGATATCGGTATCGATACACTGACAGGGTGTGCGCAACCACAACGAAAACCATACTTTTGTTTATTATTTAGCTTAATTTTCATCCGTTTTTTCAGCAAATCCGTTTTCTTAAGTCGGTAAACCGACTTTTTGCCAGATTGACCGGTCACCAGCTTTGCAAGTGAAAAACCGGCCGGGCCGGTCAGAAATCGAGCACTCAGCAACCTTACAGACAAAAATGCTAGAAATGGAACCTATGAATAAAAGCGAGGTGACCATATCGGTCGAACTAAAAAATCAGAACATTTTCTGCCCAAACATGCGGATGAAGATTTAGATTCGACAAACCAATTAATTTAACTCCCTTCCATCTCTGTTTACGCTATAAAAGGTACAAGTCATACAAAACTGGACAATAATGATGACCGTGAGAATGTACCTCTACAATCATACAGATAACTAAATTAAACACTTTGCTCTACAAGTGGTAACACCAACAGGTAACAATGCTCCTAATGGCCCTTAACACCTAATACAGTAAACATCGAAACATTGAAATAACTGTAGAGCGTAACACTTGCTGAGACAGATGAAAGTCAAACACTGCTGAAATTTGGTTGAATGCATGTTGCAGACCAGTGATGGCGCTATCAGCAAGAGAGACAAGAAAAAAAATGCTACGTTGTAGCGACCCGGGGTGGATTGTGCTATATCAAGAACTCCCAAGTCAGTTTCATCCTGGTGCCAATGGTGCATTCGTACAACATGCCAGCCGTGTACACATTGGCGTAGCTAGGTAATTTCCCTGGAGGGTGCCCAGGGGGTGCCTTCCGAAAAAAATTTCATTATGATCCAGTTACGCCGGCTGTCAGCGATAGCACAGGGTTTTGTAGGGAAATACCAGACGGGCTTCATGAGAGCCAAAACGATGACAACAACTACGCGTTTGCGATACCTAGCAAAAAAGGAAAACATCAACGCGGTGGGAATATATACACTGAATGTTTTTCCGGTTTTTCAATTACAATGGGGAAAATTTCTGGAGGGGGCCTGGTACCCCAGGCACCCCCTCTAGCTACGCCAATGCGTGTACGATGGGAATCTTTCAAAGTAGTGCCTGCAGCTCGTGGTTTATATGCCTGGACCGCTCTCTGCTTCCAGTTACCAACACCTTGCGTTCAAATACGGCAAATGCACTTATATTTTGCGTACGGTTTATGCTCCTTGATCGAAATCACTTACAAAGGCAAAAGTAGACCTGACATAGCTAGAATGTGTCGTTGAATCTGCTTACTCGTATTATTGACGGCGGTTGCCAGAGATCCCTAATTTATGAATTCATCAACCCCTTCCAGTTCATCTCCGTCAAAAGTCACTCCATGCAGGGTTTCTTCACTTAACAACGCGGTTGCGGCCTCATTGACGGCCTAGCGTATCCAACCACATCCATTTTCGAGTGGCAAGACAGCTAGCTCCATTGAGGAAAGCAAAGCTTCACTCAGCAAGTGCGCGTAGTTCTCAGCAACTTGCGAGTTGTCTAAATGATCGCATTTGAAGATTATTTTAAAATCGGAGCTGGAATTGCACTTGAAATTTTACTTAAAATTGAACTTGAAATAGAAACTGAAATTTAACTTAGAATTAAGCATGGCATTATGCTAAAAATTGAACTTTAAATTGATATTGATGATCAAATGATATTGGACAGTTTGAATCAATTTCAACTTAAATATTTACTTTAAATTGAACTGGAGTAAGACTTTAAATTGTCCTTAAAATTAAACTAAAAGTGAAACTTGAATTTGGACTTCAAATTACACTTAAAATTGGACGCGAAGTTAAACTTAAGTTTGGACTAATTCAGACTAGAATATATAAATAGGACTTGAAATTACACATGAAATAGGACTTAATGAGACATGAAATTGAACTTGAAATTTAACTTGAAACTAACCTGAATTGGATGTAAAATTATACTAGAAATTTTACTTACAACTTCGAAATTGGAGTTAAATCGGACTTAAAAAGGAACTTCGAATTGGACTTGAAATAGGATTTGAAATTTAATTTAATTTTTACATCGCCCAAGAAATCCGACTTGAAATTTGATTTCAAATTGAAATTAAAGTTTTATTTAAAATTTGATTTAAGACTGGAACTAGGAATGCATCTATTTTTGCAGCGTTAGTATATTTATCGATAAAAATAGCCGCCGTACTTTTAATTAGGTACACCTCATATTTTAATTTCTACGAGTTCGAGGTGGTAAACTAGTTTATATACTTCGGGTCGTTGATGACGTCGGATAACAACTGCAGCAGAGAAACACACCTCACCATTCTTGCCGGAAGTCGTGCTTACTACGGATTCTACAAGACCATAAAATTTGACCAACTTCAACCCTGTATCAAATGTACCATGTACAAAGCGCAAATAAGACCGATAGTCTACGGGCACGAAATGTGGACAATGCTCGACGGAGACTTGAAAGCGCTGCAACGGCCATGGCAACGTTTGGACGTTGTGTGCTTAGGATCATCTTTGGTGGTGTATGTGAGTACGGTGTATGGAGAAAAAACCCGATTTAATCCACCTAGTGGTGAAAGGAACCTTTGTTATACGGTCTTACTTGCTCTTCGAGATAGAAATCAACACGTCTTCGGAACATAATTCATTCATTGGTTAACGTTGCGTAGTGCGTTGGTTTTCATAAAATTTTTGGAAATTGAATAAATAATTTTACAAAATTTGAACAAAATAGCAGCACCTGTAAATTTTGATCCTTTTTTTCATGAAATTACTGAGTAAGGGTAAGTTGGTTGTTACTATTTTGAGTAAGTGCAAGTAAAAGCAAGTTGTAAGAGAAAATATTATTCTTTAACATACAAGTTTAATTGAATAAATTTCATCAATTTTTATTCACCTACGGTTACTCACGTTGTTGCATTTTGTACAACACGTGTAGGTTTTTGAATGCCATATTGTTATAAAGTTACAAATCGCTGTTCAACTAACGTATATTCTTCAATTCACTTGTTATGAGCAAAACGTCATAATTATTCAATGTATTAATACTTTAAATTGTGGGAAAATAGATCAGCATAAACTGACATCACAGAAACGAAGCAATCAGCATGTGAGGTGTACCGCGATTGGCCCTGAAATTTTCTCTCGTTTTTTCATATGGAAAAATGGTATCTGTATGCAGCAAAACTATCAGCAAATATAAAATGTAAATGTATCTGTTGGTAGTCGAGTCATTCGGGGTCAAAATTAAGGCATTTTTTTAATCAAAGTTTTACAGTACCTAAACAAACAAACATAGAGGTATACTATATTCATCAAAGTTGTGTATGTTTACTATTTATACAATTTTGTAATACACGAAAAAGTCATACAACAATTACAAGAAGAGCTAAAATAGAAAAACCTGATTTTACAAATTCATATACAATGAATAAGATTTTTCTAGTTTCGCTGAATAGATAGAAGGTTACTGTATTCAACAAAATTTCTTGTAATAATATGTTCTAAAACTTTGCAGAACACATCAATGTGTTATATTGAAACTGAAGAAAAATATTTTTTTTATTTCACTTTTAGGGGGATTAATCAAAATTTAAATTCCAGATGATAGAACTTTCAATTTCAAGAAATTCTTCCGAAGGTTTCATAAACCTAAAACCAAGTTTTCTCAGTCAAAACTCTAGTGCGCATGTCTTTTTGGCTTTGGGCCATTGTGCGCGCGAGTAACCGTATTACAAAAGTTGGCGCGAGTGTTGGAGGGTTAATATCTTTTGATCGGCAAAACCGATTCTTCTGAAATTTTGCAGATATATTTGCAGCATTAAAACCTCTAATTTGATGCCAAAATAATTCAAACTAGATAAACTATCTTAGATGAAATCGTTATAAATTATTGTAAATTTTAATGTGTTGTTTTCAATTGCTCATAACTTTCAAATTAAACGTCCAATCAAAAAACAAATCAATAGTGATCTATTAGGCTATGTTACCTTTCAAATGAGACTAAAAGCGCCTGAATCGGTTTAGCCATCTCTAAGAAACAGGCGATAATTATTGCCTTGTCAAAACAGATTTTTTAAGCATAACTTTTAAACTACTCGTTTGTTTTCAATAAAATTTATCCGAAAAATTTAGCCTTAACAAGAGCTTTAATTCGATACTAAGATCGTTGAAATCGGTCATTTGGTTCCGGAGAAAATCGTGTCACGTAATTTTCACATTTTTGCTTATAACTTTCAAACGAAAAGTCGGACCATGAAACAATTCAATAGTGATATACTAGGCAATAATACCTTTCAAACAAAAGTAATAGCGAACAACTCCGTTCAGCCATCTTCGAGAAACAGGCGATAGAAAAGCTGCGCCCCGCACATACATACACACATACACACACACACACACACAGACATTGCTCAGTTCGTCGAACCCTGTCGATTGGTATATGTGACTCGGCCCTCCGGGCCTTGGATCAATTTCGTGTTTTTCGACCAATTCCTAAACCTTTGTTATAGTATAACAAAGGTAAAACATAAACCACAAGCTGGCGCAGCTTTTCGGCGAACCACGTATTCAGAAAGTTGCTGAGGCTGGAAGGGTACAATGGGCGAGACATGCCGGAAAACAATCCCGTAAAAATGATGTTTGCCTCGCATTCGATTGGTTCCAGGCGCAGAGGTACGCAGCGTGCTCGACGGTTAGACCAAATGGACTCCATTTAATGGAGTAAGTCCTGGAAAGTGTGGGACATTCGAGAAATTGGAGACGGGCAGCCATGGACCGAGTTTGTTGGCGGAACATTGTTATGCAGGTGAAATCCTAATGGACATCGCATTAGGATAAGCAAGGTTATTAATTAGGATAAGTATTTTAGTTTCTCTAGCTTTTACTATATAAAGGTATTGATACAAATATTCGCGATTTAGCATCGATACTGGTCAGTATCGATCCAAAATATCGATGTATCGGCCCAAAAGTATCGATTTTTTCGATACAGATACAGTATCGCCCAATGCTAGTCAGTAGCTATTTGACCTGAGAAGACTATTCTTAAATAAAGTGCTTGTAAACGGAACGCTTTCTTTGTTCGCTACTTCTGAATATCCGATGCCCATTACATGGTGTCAGAAGTAAAATGCGGTTACGTCGTGCAATTCGTTAAGGGCGGAATCGGTACGAAAAGTGCAGAAAACCATAACGCGAGTTAGCTCTGAAAGTCTGAAAACGAAATTTCTGGAAGCTAATACCGGACACGTGAGGAATACAATTAGCTATGTGTGTGTAAAACAGTTCGCACCGTACGATAGTAGAATTAGTAAAACGTTTGACTAAAATAATCACATCAGAACGGGAACAAAAAACGAACGAAAGGAAGTTCACTTGTGTGTGTGCTGATGTACCTTGAGTGAACCAATATGGATTAGGGTTGCTAAGTCCGAAAATTTCAAAAACCGGCGGGTCGGTCCTACCTTCAAAATCTGCGAGGGGGGGGGGGGGGGGGGTGTTGCAGCATATTACTAGAGGATTTGCCTGGAATGTGTAATGTGCATTAATTATTATTTAGATAGTCGTCGGAATCGAAACCAAATTATTGAAGATACTAGAAGACAACTAGTTGCTCCTGGTGCTAGTGGGCAATTTAATGTATATTACCGCCAGAAGCAAAGTATTGTCACTGCAAAACTGGCTATTTTCAATGATCCACTGCTCAGGATTGCTAATAAATTTATCAGAAAATTTAACAAATCAGCAAAAAAGTACCACCCAAATAATAATTTCAGGCTGATCAAACGCTTTTATAGCTGATTTTATTCAACCTGTGGCTGATCTATGGTTTAGGTTTAGAAATAAAAACCTTTTTTCAGCTCTTAAACATCTAAATCTGGTGATTTTATCAAGCTTCAGGCTAATTAATAGCTGCTTTCGGAACTGCAATGAAGCTTGATAGAATCTTTTTTGCGCTTTTAAATAGCCAATTTGCGCAATGCTGTCAATTCTATTTTTAGAACGAGAAATAGTTTTGCAATCTGCTTTTCCAGTCGCTTAATCAACGCTTCATTAACCTTTATGCAGCCAAAAAAAATCTATCTTGAAATTTAAAAAATGAAACGCGGCCTTTTTTTTATTTTGCTGTAAACATGTGTAGCGTTCGGAAATGAAATTAAACGTTCAACGTAAGATTCGACTTCATGTTACTTATATTTAACTCAGAAAGTAAAACGTATATGCGCACACGCGGAAATGTTTTTTACTTCTCACCTCTGACAGTATTTCGTACGCTCGCCTCCCGTGTTGCTAGGAATGCCCAAAATCATTTTCTCTCATCCAGTGATGCTAGGTATGCCACAGGGCCCCTCCAGTTACGCAAGGAATCTAACGCGATGTCCGGATTGCGTAACTTTAGTGCGATGATCATCTTGTGGGTAGCTTTCCAGGTCCGAGTTACAGGCAAATGCCGGTTTAATACGGTCGATTGAAATTCGTTGCTGCTTACCGGAAATTAAAATGTCCATAAACTTTTCGCCTCGCTGGATTATTTTAAAGGGTCCTTCGTACGGATGTTGCAAAGGTCGCTTGACCGAGTCCACTCGCACGAACACATGTGTGCATGTTTTCAGGTTGGCATTTACAAATATAGACCGATTTCCAGGAGAACGAGGAGCCTGGGGCTTGATGTTGTCGAACGTACGATGGAGAATCTCTGCAAATTCCGATCGTCCAATATCTCCTGTTGTTGACTGAAAAAACTCCCCTGGAATACGCAATGATTGTCCGAACACCAAGTTTGCCGACGAACATTTCAGATCATCTCTGTATGCTGACCTGAGACCCAGTAGGATAATGGGAAGTTCGCTGTACCAATGCTGCGGATTTACACACATGATCGACGCTTTCAACGTTCGGTGGAAACGTTCTACAAGACCGTTGGCCTGTGGGTGGTAAGCAGTTGTGTGGATATGATGAATTCCCAGGACGCGACTCAACTCTCTAAACAGGTCAGATTCAAATTGCCTTCCCTGGTCAGTAGTTATGCTTTCCGGAACCCCAAACCTGGCAATCCACGTTGAACAAAGTGCTTGAGCCACTGACGTAGCTGTCATATTCACCAGTGGGACCGCTTCGGGCCAACGTGTAAAACGATCGACCATAGTCAATAAATAACGATAACCTTGTGACGGCGGTAGGGGTCCGACCAAATCAATGTGTACGTGCTGAAATCGAACCTTGGGAAGGTCAAATTGAACCAGCGGAGATATGGTGTGGCGGTGAACTTTTGATCGTTGACAGTTTAGGCAATGTTTGACGAAATTATTTATGTCTTTGTTCATCGATGGCCAGACGAATCGCTCTGAAATCAATTTCCTAGTAGCTCGTGTTCCAGGATGTGAAATACCGTGAAGGGCTTCCATAACACTTATGCGATGGGACTGTGGGACAAATGGTCGAACGTTACCGGTAGAAGTGTCACAAAAAATTTGTTGGGCGCAACCACTTATTCGCTTGGTTTCAAATCTTAACGAGGTGGATGGTGATTCCATCAGCTGTTTTAATTCACGGTCAGATCTTTGTTCCCGTCCGATTGCTTCGTAGTCCACAGAAACTATGGCCATACTTTCAACGCGAGAAAATGCATCAGCAATGTAATTATCTTTTCCACTAACGTGCCGAATATCTGTAGTAAACTGTGATATGAAACGAAGGTAACGGTCTTCATGTGGTAGCCGAGAGCTTGATTCTGTTGTCAGAGCATAAGTTAATGGGCGATGATCCGTGAATATGGTAAAGCTGCGTCCTTCAACGAGTACCCGAAAATATTTCACTGCCATTTTCATTGCGGTCAGCTCTCGCCCAAAAGTGGAGTATTTTTGCTGCGATTTTGAAAACTTTTCCGAATAAAATCCAATGGGTTCCCATATACCGTTGTTCAGCTGTTGCAGTACAGCTCCTGCTGCGATATTTGAGGCATCTATGTTCAAAGCTAGAAGTTTCGATGAGTCAGGGTAGTGTAGAAGAGCTGCTTCCGCTAACGATTTTTTACTTTGCTCGAAGCTTGACAAAGCAGCATCCGTCCAGTTTAATTTCCGAACATCGTTTTTTTTGTTGCCACTAATAAGCTTTTGGAGCTCAGCTTGGATATGGGAAGCGTGACGTATAAAACGCTTGTAGCCGTTAACAAGGGCTAGGAACCGTCGCAAATCTTTCATTGTGGTTGGCTTAGTGTACTCTAACACGGCTCTGACACGAGCTGGAAGAGGTCGCACTCCATCACTGTTGACCAAGTAACCCAAAAATTCCACTTCTTTCTGGGCGAAAACACTTTTTTCAAGGTTAATCACCAGTCCATTCTGCTGCAGACGTTCGAATACTACGCGCAGGTGCTCCTGGTGCTGTTGCAGGGATTCAGAGGCGACGCATATGTCATCTATAAAGACAACAACAAAATCTAAATCACCGAAAATGCGGTTCATGTAACGCTGGAAGGTTTGGCTTGCGTTGCATAATCCAAACTGCATACGGGTAAATTCGAACAAACCAAAGGGCGTAATGACCGCTGTTTTTGGAATGTCTGATTCCTCCACAGCAACCTGGTGGTATGCTCGTTCTAAATCGAGAGTTGTGAAGACGGACTTACCGCAAAGTAGATTTAAAAGGTCGTGAATGTGAGGGACCGGATAACGGTCGGGTGTAGTAATTTGGTTCAGTCGCCGGTAGTCTCCGACAAAACGCCACTGTCCATTTTTTTTCGGCACGCAGTGTAATGGGCTCGCCCAGCTGCTGCTTGATGGTCTGCAGATTCCCAACTCACACATGAAACGGAACTCCTCCTTAGCCGCCTTGACTTTGTCAGGATGCATTCGTCGTGCCTTGCATGCTACCGGTGGACCACGGGTGACAATGTGGTGGGTAACGTCACTCTGAGATACGCAGCGCAAAGTCGAGGGAAGAGTGATTGCCCGATATTGCTGCAGCAAGTCACGACATGGATGATCGATATTAACGAGCGTGATGCCATGCACCGGAGCAGTTGTTACACACCCATGAGAGTTTAGACCTGTTTTTTCATCGATTAGTTTTTTATTTTTAAGGTCAACGAGAATTCCAAAGTGAGCCAAAAAATCAGCCCCGATGATTGGCATTGTTACTTCGGCGATCAGAAAATTCCAGATAAAGTGATGTCTTAAGCCAAGATCGGTAGAAAGTAATTTTGTGCCATATGTTCGAATGCGGCTGCCGTTTGCAGCGTGCAATTGCTGTCTTTGTACACCTTCCGTACATTTTTCCTTGTTAGCCGGTAATATTGAAACGTCTGATCCAGTGTCGACCAAGAAGCGTGTATTGTTCGTTTTATCAAAAATAATCATTCGGCGGCTTTCGGATACCTTTGCCACCTCCGCCGACGACGGTGGGAAAGGTGTTAGTTTTTTGAATTCCAAGAGCACGGTTCACGGCACTGTCGTGCGTCGTTACCATAATTTCGATGATACCAGCAAATACCAGGCCGTGATGGCGAGCGCGAAACATTTCTGTTTCGTGAGAAGGATCTGCTTCGTGTAGGACCGGGAGCTTTTAGCCGACGAATTTCTGCTGTAAGAAGGTCGATTTGCTCGACCAGCTTGCTATTGTTGCTGGATACTTGCTCGTCGCGGACTATCTCTGCTGCAGAAAGCTGACCGTTGGAGCAATCGGTGATCGTATCTGCCATCTCTGCAAGCTTCTCAATAGTCCCCTCATGGCACGCTAAAATCGGTTGAATTTTTGGTGGAAGACGCTTAACGAACAACATTCTTAACAAATTATCGTCGACACCCAAATCTGTTGAGAGTTCTCTCATTTTTGCCAGAAGGTGCGTTGGTCTCATGTCACCCAGGTCGTGAGTTCCTAGCAATTGTTCGAGACGGTTTTGAGCGGAGACAGCAAAGCGAGAAACTAAACGTTCCTTTACTGCTTGGTATTTATACTGTTCCGGTGGCGTCGTTACCAAATCGGAGATGTGACAAATGACGGATTGGTCCACTTTCGCTACGATGTGGTAAAATTTGGTCTCATCACTCACGATTTTTGCTAAGTGGAACTGCGCTTCGGCTTGCGCAAACCACATAGCTGGATCCGTTTTCCAGAAATCGGGTAATTTTACAGCGACAGAAGCCGTTCCGAGATTTTCCCTTGGATTCGCCATGTTGAGGTTAGGTGCAGCTTCCAATGCAAGCAAAAAGAACGCGAGCTAACGTATTTCCAATTTTATATTTCGCGACGTCGCGGGTCACCAATGTAGCGTTCGGAAATGAAATTAAACGTTCAACGTAAGATTCGACTTCATGTTACTTATATTTAACTCAGAAAGTAAAACGTATATGCGCACACGCGGAAATGTTTTTTACTTCTCACCTCTGACAGTATTTCGTACGCTCGCCTCCCGTGTTGCTAGGAATGCCCAAAATCATTTTCTCTCATCCAGTGATGCTAGGTATGCCACACATGTTTCGAACGCGATATTTTTAATTTCGAATAACTTTAATTCGTATAAGTAAGCTATAGCTAATTAAAAATGCATGTCTTTTTTTCCGGGAATTGAACCCGCCATCTTTTGATCCATAAGCACTCACCGTATGATCCGCCCCATTTGCATCTGCAGAACAGACAGTGAGAATATCTTTACACCTGAAGCCTAGCCCGCCTAGCGTGAAGCAGTCGATAATGTCGATAACGGATAAGCTTTTGCTGTCAGCCGAATTGCGAAATTCTATGATCTGACAGTAAGTGTGCTGTGAGCCGAAAGAAAACTTGGTAGAAGTTTGTGAAGCCACTTTAACACCTCTAAGCAGCCCTAAAGTAGTTTGAAAGCTGTGAGCCTAATGAAAGCTTCCACTCTACATTTTAACACCTTTAAGCAGCCGTAAAACGGTTTGATGTTTATGGCTGTTGAGAAGTAGATTGTTTAGCAGAAAAATCCGCTATTAAGCTTGTTTATGAGCTTTTGGGGCTGGCAAAGGGTGAACATGTGCATTCCATAACCTCTGTTCATTAACTCTTATTCCTACCTCCACGAGGTGCCGACTGGGGTACGCAACTTCGGTTGTCGTATGCTAACAGGAAAGGGGGCACAGTGGCTCCCGCCCACATTAAGATGGCAGCCCCATCAGCGGGATAAGGACCTTAGGTTAACAGCCTACTGTACCAGAACATACAAAAAGTTACCGAAAATGAAAGAAGAAATCTCTCCGGATTATTGGCAACGAACTTTAGCATGAAAACACGGACACGAATCGGAACATGGAATATACTGACCCTTGCCCAGCAGGGCAAGCTGGCTCAACTTGCAAGGGAAGCTAGCCGCCTGAAGCTTGAAATCCTGGGGCTGAGCGAGGTCCGCTGGCCGGGTACTGGCGAACACAGGACATCATCCGGGCAAGTCTTGATCTACTCTGGCATACGAGGTGAAAATGCTACTCGAGAAAGAGGAGTTGGATTCCTACTGAGCCCAGGGGCACATGCGGCCCTGATGAAGTGGGAACCAATAAATGAGCGAATAATCGTTGCCAGATTCAGAACACGGGTTAGGAACCTTACGGCAATCCAGTGCTATGCGCTAACAGATGCTGCCGACCTGCAGGAGAAAGAGAGCTTTTACAGCCAGCTGAACAGCGTGGTTGAGAAAATCCCGAAGGGGGACATCCAAATTTACATGGGCGACTTCAACGCGAAGATTGGCTCAAACAACGCGGACCTTGAACGCGTCATGGGACGCCATGGCCTAGGAGAGATGAGCGAAAACGGGGAGCTGTTTACAGAATTCTGTGGTAATAACGACATGGTCATTGGTGGATCGCTCTTCCCCCATAGACCAGTACATAAAGTCACGTGGGTTTCCCGCGACGGCCGAATAGAAAACCAAATCGACCACATCTGCATCAGCCGGAAATGGAGAAGGAGCCTTCTTGATGTACGCAACAAACGCAGCGCTGACATTGCATCATCTTGTTATCGCTGAGATACGTCTGCGCGTCGCGCGTGTCCAACGACGGGAGGAGAAAGTTGGGTGCCGCTACGACGTCCGCCGATTGGATAATCCTGAGGTGAAAAGGGCCTTTGTTGAACAACTTGAATCTCGAGCCTCGGAGTTGCCACCTGGTGGAACCGTCGAAGAGCAATGGACCGGCATCAAGAACGCCTTCATCACGACCAGTGATGAAACCCTCGGCAAAGCGCACAGTGGGCGCAGGGAGTGGATTTCGGATGAAACTTGGAGGAAGATCGACGAGCGGAGAGAGGTGAAAGCCGGCATTGAGCAAGCGCGGACCAGATCGGCTAAGACAGCTGCCCGTCAACGATACGCCGAACTGGAGAGGGCTGTTAAACGTGCTTGTAGGCGGGACAAGAGAGCCTGGACTAACTCCCTAGCCGTACAAGGAGAAACCGCCGCCGCCAATGGTGATATCCGTTTGTTGTACGATATTTCTCGCAGCCTTAGTGGTGCCAGGATGAATACAAAGATGCCGCTAAAGGACAGAGCTGACCAGCTATTGACTGACCGTACAGAACAGCTTAAGCGATGGACTGAACATTTTGAACAACTCTTCCGACTTTCAAATATCAGAGACCAACAAAACCAGCAGCGTACGACGCCTACAGTTCGTCGAATAAATCGCGTGAACTCGGAGGCGCCATCGCTGGATGAAATTGTAGCAGCCATCAAGAGTATGAAATCCAATAGAGCGCCAGGGATAGATCGTATTTCAGACGAAATGCTCAAAGCTGATCCATCTTTGTCAGCTCAGATGATGCATCAGCTTTTCAGCAATATTTGGGAAACCGCAACTTTTCCGGTGGACTGGATGCAGGGCATATTGGTTAAAGTCCCTAAGAAAGGAGACCTAACGGAATGCGGTAACTGGCGTGGCATCACGTTGCTCTGTATTACTCTCAAAGTACTCTGTAAGGTAATCCTCAACCGGATCCAGGAGAAGATCGACGCTACTCTCCGGCGGCAGCAAGCTGGATTCCGTGCTGGCCGATCATGTGTAGACCATATCACAACGCTCCGCATTATATTGGAGCAGATCAACGAATTCCAGGACTCTCTTCTGCTGGTGTTCGTTGACTTCGAAAAGGCGTTCGACAGACTCAACTATGAAAACATCTGGGGCGCACTTAGGCGTAGAGGAGTTCCAGATAAGCTAGTCCATCTCATCGAGGCTCAGTACGAGGCGTTCTCGTGCAAGGTTTTGCACGACGGCGTCTTGTCCGACCCCATAAGGGTTACTGCTGGCGTGAGACAGGGCTGCATTTTATCACCGCTTCTGTTTCTCATCGTTATGGATGAGATATTATTCGGAGCAATTGACAGTAGACCAAATCGAGGATTGCCTTGGAATCCTCTAACGATGGAGCAGCTAAATGACCTCGACCTAGCCGACGACATTGTCTTGCTCGCACAACGTCGAAACGATATGCAGAGCAAGTTAGATGACCTCTCCGAGAGCTCCCAAGCAGCAGGTCTCACAGTCAGTGTAGCGAAAACTAAGTCTATGGTAGTGAACACTGACAATGCCACCAACTTCACAGTAGCGGGACAACAAGTTGAGCAGGTAGCCGCCTTTCAATATCTTGGTAGCCAAACAACGCCCGAGGGTGGTACCAAAACTGATATAGCCACACGGATCAGGAAGGCCAGGGTGCCTTTGCAGGTCTGCGAAACATTTGGCGCTCAAACCAGATCACTCTACGTACGAAAACCCGAATCTTTAATTCAAACGTTAAATCCGTACTGCTGTATGCCTGCGAAACGTGGTGCGTCTCAGCGGAGACAACTCAAAAACTGCAGGTATTCATTAACCGGTGCCTGCGATACATTATTCGTGCCTGGTGGCCTGATAATTGGATATCCAATGAGGAACTCCATCGTCGGTGTCATCAACGGCCGATAGCCACAGAAATTCGTGAAGGTGATCGGACACACCTTGAGGAAAGGAGCGAACGAGGTTTGCAGAGCAGCACTCGAGTGGAATCCACAAGGACAGCGTAGAAGAGGCAGACCCAGAGGCTCATGGCGACGGAGCTTAGCCAACGACATCCGGGCTGTAGACGAGAACCTGTCCTGGCGACAGGTAAAAGCCATGGCGGTTAACCGTCAGCAGTGGAGATCTCTGATTTCATCCCTTTGTTCTGCCGGACCGGCGGACATGGACACATAAGTAAATGAGCTTTTGGGAGAGAACTGGTTTGAAAAACTTAAAGTAGCTTAAACATCGCTTATTTAAACACCATTTAAGCACAGAGAACAGACTACCAGGTAATTGACAAAAAGTGTGTAAAAGGTTTTTATGTAATCTACGAGAAATCCTTCAATAGAGCACCTCTCGAGCAGTAAGTGGCAAACTAAATCTTGATGGCGCTGCCGTCGCTGCTATGTAACTCCAGCACAAAGAAATATTGATAAAGGTACATGGATATTTTTTGATGCGTTTGGCAAACTATTTCTGGAGGGCGCTACCGACAGATTTTACACACAAAAAATCGATTACTTCCTTCGAGCCTGTTAATCTGTTCTCTGTGATTTAAGTGCTTACTTTATGCAGCTTTGATCGCCTTAAACCAACCCGTAAACAGCCATTGCTCTTGCAATTCAGCTACCGTTCCGTTGTTACTTGGGCAATCCGGCTTCCTATGTCGGAAAACCGGCCTTTTTGCAGGTTTGACCGGCCACCGGCTTTGCAGGTGAAAAACCGGTCGGGCCGGCCAAAAACCGCCCACTTGGCAACCCTAATATGGATCAACGTTTGCCACAGCCACTAGAATGCTCGAATTTAGCGAAAGAGTGGTCAAAATGGAAGCAACAGTTGTATTTACATGATCGCTACCAACAGATCCGCAGAATTAGAAAAAAGTAAAATAGCTACATTCTTGTGGCACAGAGAACAGACTACCAGGTTATTGACAAAAAGTGTGTAAAAGGTTTTTATGTAATCTACGAGTAATCCTTCAAAAGAGCACCCCTCGAGCAGTAAGTGGCAAACTAAATCTTGATGTCGCTGCCATCGCTGCTATGTAACTCCAGCACAAAGAAATATTAATAAAGGTACATGGATATATTTTTATGCGTTTGGCAAACTATTTCTGGAGGGCGCTACCGACTGATTTTACACACAAAAAAACGATTTCTTCCTTCGAGCCTGTTAATCTGTTCTCCGTGCTTGTGGCTCATTGGAGAAAGGGGACTGGAGATCTACAACAATTTGTTTCCAAATAATACGAATATCGACAACCTGTTCGGTGTTGATGATGCTGCTGATGGCGATCGCGGAGCTGGTGTTGGTGATGAAGCTGCTGTTGTTGATGCTGCTGTTGCTGCCGCTGGTCAGCAAGCACAGCACACACTTGCGTTAGTGATAGGGGCATTCGACGGATATTGCTTCCCACGTAAAAATGTTGCAATGGAGGCGTTTAAATTTAATATCATTGCTCAGAAAGACAGACAAACCTTCGCTGATTTTTTTTAATATTTAACCCACCGCTCACCCCCACCACCAAAAAGCTCTTATTAGAGCCCCCTGGTAACGGGCACCAAGGTAATAGTAATTAAAAGCAAAAAAGAGTAAAGATTTATCTAAATTATACTATTACCACAGAGAACAGACATCCATTCAGGAACAAAATTTTCCGGAATTCTTGGATAAAATTTCAAATTAAAATCATCTAATATGCTAGTGTCACCACCACTATGGTTTCCCAACTAAATGATTCTTTTGATTTGCACACTGACAACCTCTGGCTTCTCTGGCGCTAGTATATATGGACTATAAGCGTTATGCTAGCGCCAGAAGCTAACTGTTGTGAGTTTAGTGTTGAATTTTATGCGCCTTTAGCGACATCATCACTATAGTTTCCCAACTAATTTGACATAAGTTTTATCCAAGTGGGGACCTTTCGCTTGGATGTCTGTTCTCTGTGCTATTACCAAAACAAATTTCAAATATACATAAAGTAGTGAAACAATTAATGAGTAATACAATGAGTACCCAGTGGATTAGTAATCCTTTGAAGGGCAGTAAAAATTAAATTTTTCAAACTAAAATAATTTCTGGTATTTAAATAAGTGATAGCAAGATGATATAGAAAGTTTATAGAAGTTGAAAACGGTTATAAAAACATACTTATTCTTTCTTTGAGGAATGTTTTTAATCTGAACTTAGAAGTGTTGCTGATTTTGAAACAGCGCTTAGCACACAAGTTGCCTATTGTGATTATGAATGTACAGCGTGTCATGCATCATATGCAGATCGAATGTTACGGGACAAAATTATCATCGGTGTACAAGACAAAAAACTGCAATTAAAACTATTAGATGGAAAGGATGATCCGTTGTCTAAAATTCTCGAGACATGCAAAATTTTTGAGGCAGCCGCTGAAAATAAACAGTTACTTGATAAAAGAGCGGTGCATAGTGATGTGCATATTGTGACTGAGTCACCTGAGGAAAACAATGAAGTCGTCCTAGTCAAGGCTGCATTGTGTTATAATTGTGGTCAACCGTACAGCGTGCGTCACCGCCGGTGTTGCCCAGCGCTTAATATTAATTGTGACTCGTGCGGACGTCTCGGACACTTCAGAAAGTTGTACAGAGCGGTGAAGACAAGGAGCAACACGAACAGCCAGGCAAATCGAACGCATCCTCGTCCTTCGAAACAGCTTACAACTAGCAACGCTGTTCATAACGTGAACTGGAAGGACTCAGGTAACACTTTATCTAATAAACGAGATAGGGATAAATCATTAGTAATAAATGAGGTCTACTCTAATTATAGAATAAATTCAAACGTTGTATCTGGTGAGGGGTCACGTGTCATGTGGACTAAGTGGTATCGTATCGAAGATCAGTTGGTTGTGTTTAAGTTGGATACAGGAGCGGTCATAAACTGTATTCCGTTGAATATTGTTACTGAATTAAAATGTTTTATCATTCGTGATTTTCCCGTTAACGTTGTTGACTACAGTTCAAACAAAATCCAAATTCAAGGTAAAGTTTTCTTTTTCCATGTGTGAACTCATCACTGCGACCAGTGTAGTAGATCTATTGTGATATCGCCCGGGTGTTTGCTGTATAACATGCACTGCGTTTCTTTTTGCTATAATCGCTATTGAATGAGCGATATGCTTATTAAATTTTATGCGTGCTTGTGTGTATTGGAGTTTACCCTTCCTTCAAAGCTTGGTCTACTTTACCGACTTATTCCTCGCTGTCAGTACTATCCCATATTATAGCCGCCCCTGGCGAGGACTCATTCATACCTCTGACCAGGACACTTAACTATAGAAGGGACATTTGCACTGTCAAGAGGCTTCAGAGGGTAAATATAGAATTCAGCATGAAGGAAGGGTAAATGGAGGGGCTGAGAATTAACCCATGCTAAAGTCACATGACATCGAATGGCTTGATTCTACTAAGATTCGAACCCACGACCACTCGCTTGTCAAAGCAGACTCGATACCCAGTAAACCATTTGGTTTGTATGTCTCGATTGCAACTGATGTATACGAAATCATATCTGAACGAAAAAGTTATATTTCACGCCATATAAGAACATATATGTACCAAAGTGGAGGCGATATACGTGCGAAAATTTTGACAACTATTTGTAATTCTATGTTGCGCAGTTTTTATAACACGCAACTAAATACTCCTGAATATAAGATTAAGGTATAATCAAATATTGCAAATGTCTATCCTGCTTTATAATTCACAGTCATGAATTGTATTTGAAGACACGCACGACTGCAAAACAACTTATTGTTCACTTCGATTTGACATGCTCTAATCATTATACAATTCCAATGTGAAATTGACATGAAAACGATTTAATGTGAACTTTCTATTACGATTTTGTGTTATCTGGGTAACCTTGCGGCTACGGAGCCCCCGATGGTAAAGTTACACTTCCCTGTTTTGATGACGCCAACTGTTTGAGAGACCTGTTTTGAGAAACAAACCACTCAAATTGCAGATTTTCTCGTAGTCGATGCGTTTGAACCATTGCTGGGATTGCAAACATGTGTTTCGTTCGGTTTAGTGAAGCGTATGTGCTCAGTGCAATCCGGAAAAGGATTTCCACCTGATCAATCACAGTTCGTTAAACAAAACAATGAACTATTTGTGGGACTTGGGAAGTTTCCCGGCACCTGTACAATTGTTCTCAAAGACAACTCAGTATGGTAGAGCAACACATTATTAGCCCCGTTGACTGTCCTACCGATTGGGTTAATAACATGCAGCTGGCTGAAAAACCTAACGGTTCGCTACGTATATGCCTGGACCCTAAGCCATTCAATGCTTGTATCAAAAGGGAACATTTCTTTATTCCAACAGTCGACGACATTATAAGTCGTTTGAGTGATAAGCGAGTATTTACGGTTTTGGATCTACGAAATGGATTTTGGCAAATGGAACTTGATTCCAAGAGTTCGGATTTGACTTCTTTTATGACACCCTTTGGCCGTTACAAATGGAATCGCGTACCATTTGGAATTAACAGTGCACCCGAAATGTTTCAAAAACGAATGGTACAGATTTTTGGGGATATTCCGGGTGTTGAAATATACTTTGACGACTTATCAATATCAGGCACAGATTTCGAGGATCATGATAGAATTTTATCCATCGTACTAGATCGAACTCGGCTAAATAATATCAGGTTTAATCCAGACAAAATTCAATATCGCACAGGAAAAATAAAATTCGTAGGCCACATTATATCAGAGGGCCGAATTGAACCAGTTAAGTCATATATTAAAGCCATTGGTGACATGCCTAAACCGCTGAACAAATCGGATGTACTTAGACTTTTGGGGTTATTTAAGTATTTGGCAAAGTTCATCCCTAATCTATCACAACGTACAGCGGCGTTGCGAAATTTGACTCACAATGACATTGAATGGAAATGGACTAAAAATCACGACATTGAACTGGATAGTTTACTTGACACTCTAAGCTCTGCACCTGTGTTGGCAATTTTTGACCCCAATGCCCCCATAATAATTCAGACCGACAGTTCTAAGGATGGTCTTGGTAGCGTCATAATGCAGAATGTTATCTCCGAGCGAGTGTGTCTTTCGCCTGAAAATCGCAAACTGTATACTGATACATTGGAGCATGATGACCGGCTTCAACGTGTAGTTAAATATGTCATGAATGGATGGCCTTCTTACCATCAACTAGATGATCTATGCCAATTATTCTATAAATATCGTGACTGTTTGCATTATGAGGAAGGTTTGTTATTCAAGGATCA
The DNA here is from genome assembly GCF_943734655.1 of Sabethes cyaneus. NCBI lineage: Eukaryota > Metazoa > Arthropoda > Insecta > Diptera > Culicidae > Sabethes > Sabethes cyaneus. The sequence continues at coordinate 74,733,815 of NC_071353.1, forward strand.
TCGTTTAGTAATTCCAACAGCACTACAAACACTCATTTCGAAATGGTTACACGCTCCGCATTTCGGAATAGAGAAAACACTCGCACGAGCTAGGAGTCTTTATTTTTGGCCAGGTATGACAACCGATATAACTGAACTGGTCAAAAACTGTGACACTTGTGAAAAGTTTACACGTAATCTTCAAAAAGAACCATTTATTTATTTATTTATTTATTTATTTATTTATTTATTTATTTATTTATTATTAAATCAACGGGCTCGAGATAGCCCCAATCATTGTCGATAGTTACATAAAAATACAGTCAAGTGAGTAAAATACAAATACAAAAACAGTTAAAATATAAGTCTACATCACTCGCGGATTATTGCTCCCGAAAAAAAGCTTGCAAATCTTCTGCCAAGTATTCGACGCGACAGATGAAAATCGAATAATGACGACACTTGATTAAAAACTCGCTGCAAGCCACCGAAAGCGCCATTCATAGAGTAATTAGTGCGACGAACTGGTAGTCTCAGCAATGCGCTATTACGCAGTGCTCGTGGTTACACATTTATGTTAATCTGCTCCATAAGCACAGGGCTGTCTATTCTACCCTGCAGGCAATCCGCAATAAACAAAGCTCTAGAGGCAGCTCTACGAACATAGAGAGGTTCCAAGTCAATCAGCTGACAGCGGCTTACATAACTAGGTTGACGGAACGGGTCTCTCCATGGCAACCTTCGCAAAGCGAATCGAAGAAATCGGCGCTGAACTGATTCTATTCTCTCTGCACTGTTGTTGTAGTTAGGATTCCAAACGGGCGAACAGTATTCCAGGATGGACCGCACCAGCGAACAATATAGTGACTTAAGGCAATATATATCAGAGAACTTTTTCGCGATCCTGAAAATGAAGCCTAATGACCTCGAAGCTTTAGCGATAATGTACGAGATATGCTCCTTGTACGTTAACTGCGGATCCAAGATAACTCCCAGGTCTTTTATATACGAAACACGTTCGATGGGTGTGCCATTGAGCTCATAACAAAACAGGATCGGGTCTTTTTTTCTGGAGAAAATGATTATTGAACACTTCCACGGGTTCACTAACATGCGGTTCACATCGCACCAAGCGGCAAAGGCCTCCAACTGATTTTGGAGAAAGTGACAATCGTCTGTCGAACGGACCTGGGAAAACATTTTCAGGTCATCTGCATACGAGAGTCGAGGGCATTTGATAGCCAAATTAACGTCGTTGAAGTAGAGCAGAAAGATCAAAGGTCCAAGATGGCTTCCCTGAGGTATACCTGAAGAGGCTAGATAGCTATCGGACCTACAATCTCCAATGGCAACCACCAACTGTCGATTGGTCAGATATGAGCGAAACCAGCGCAAAAGGTTGTCGCTAACGCCCTGTCTATGCAATTTTGCAATTGCGATGTCATGGTTTATCTTATCAAAAGCGGCCGACAAGTCTGTGTATAAGACATCGGTTTGAGCACGGTGGTCCATACTTCCCGTTATGTATGATGTTAGACACAGCAGGTTAGCGGTGGTAGAGCGCTGGAAAATGAAGCCATGTTGATCGGCACTTAGATATTGTTTGCAGTGTGACAATAGAGGTTCCATGATTACCAACTCAAATAGTTTTGAAACTGCACTGAGCGATGTGATTCCTCCTCCTCCTCCTAGTTGTTCACATCTCGTTTACTACCTTTTTTATGCACAGGAAACATATGCGCAAATTTCCAACACGATGGGAATACGCCGCTAGAGATAGACATTCGGAATAGGTAGAGCAATGGCGTCAACAAACAGGATATGTGTCTCTTCAGAAATGAAGAGACCATGTTACAAGAAGCCGCTCCGCGGTATCCTTTCCATCGTATAGGAACAGATCTCTTTGAGTATGCTGGTATGGACTACTAGTCCATACCATATCTAGTTATCATTGATGCTTATTCTGGTTATACATTTGCTGAACCATTGCGCGAGAAGACTGCTCGACATGTCATCGATATTCTGGACCAAGTCTTCATTCGATTCGGATATCCTACAAAAATACGATCCGATAACGTTCCTTTTAATTCGTCTGCTTTCAAAGAATTTGCCAATCGATGTAATGTGGAATTCACTTTCTCGAGTCCTCGCTACCCGCAAAGTAATGGTTTAGTTGAGAAAGGAGTAGCTATTGCCAAGAACATATTAAAACGATGCTACGAGATGAATGATAATGAAAGTTTCCAATATCGGTTGTTAGAATACAATACCACTCCAGTCGCTTCTATGGGTCTTACGCCAGCTCAATTGTTCTTTGGCCGCCAGCTAAAAACTCATCTGCCAGTAACTAGTGAACTATTGATGAAGAACAGATTATGCGAAACAGATATCAAAAACAGACTTGAATTAAAACGCTCTAATCAGAAGCACTACTATGACCGCTCCTCTAGACAATTGCCGGAACTGAACAGAGGAGAAAAAGTTCTCTTCAAGAAAAATGGAAAAGAATGAAAGTATGGGGAAATAGTTCGACAAGTGAACGATCGCTCATACATAATCAAAGATTGCTTTGGAAACTATTTTCGTAGGAATAGACGCTTTATAACAAGGTCTCAAAATGCAGGTTTTGATGCCAGTGAATTAATGTACGAGGAACAAATTCATAACGACCGGAATCAAACAAACAATGCATCAGAGGTTGTCCCTTCTATTCCCACTCAAACTAGCATTGACAAAGAAAATTCTTTCAACCAACCGGAAGCTGAATTCTCCGATTCATCAATATACTTTGATGCTAACAACAATTCTAACAGCTTTTCGGAGTTTTCACAAGGTTTTGAACTGTTCGATGATTCCGCTTCTATGTCACTTAGTCCACCAGCACGTGAAGTCCCTAATGTTCCATATACCACTCGAAGTGGCAGAATTTCACGACCCCCAAATAAACTTGATCTGTGATCGAACAGTTAGTAAAAAATTTTATAGAAAAAAATCAGAGGGGTTGTGTACAAGACACGACCGCATATATAGGTGACGCAGGACTACGTAAGTCTCTTTGTAGTGATAGTAGCAACATATATACATGCTACATGCGTTGTATGTAACATTTATCAAAGTAGTAACATTGCATACGTTCAATTCTCAAAAGATTGTGCATTTGAAAACAATTTAACAAAATCAAGAACACAAACTATTGCTTTCCTGCTACCTTACTGAAATTAAAGATTATTTTTATTACCCATGGTTCCCCACGTTGAAGGGATTTTACCAATTCAATCCTATTTTATCAACAGCACATCTTTTCACTACACTTCTAATGAAACGGCAAGCATGCGTATTCATACAGAGTCGTATTATAACCGAACACTACAGCTGTAGCACATTTTTTCAACACAGATATCAAATTCGCCTAGGTTTAATCGTCTCGCAGTAAAGAATTTGCGATCTGTTGGGACAACGAACTTGTATCATTTTTTCTGGCACACTTCCCTAACACAGACATCAGATTGGACTAGGTTTAATCGCGTTCGTAAGAAATCTGTTGGCACGAGGGGGCTTTGTCACTCTTTCTGGCGTACTTCCCAAGCAAGGACATCAAAATGGTCTAGGTTTAACCGCGGTGTTAAGAAATCTTGTTGAAATGAGGAAACTTTGTCACTTGTTTTGGCTTACTTCCCAAGCACAGATATCAAATTGGTATAGGTTTAGATCATCGCAAAGAATCTTTCAACCAATCACGAAGTGAGAATGCTGGTGAAACATAGGTTCATTATTTTCAATTTTTCAATAGTTCAACATCAAAAATCCATACTTTTCTTCAATTGGGTCAATTCTTAGAAGATTTTCCGATCGATTGGTGTAAGAATATTGAAAATCGATCCGAAAACCGCTGAGCTATTAGTGCTCAAAACCTTTCATTTTTCGTGAGGCTCGCATTTTTCGATTTTTTGGAATGACACCCTATCTCAAAACTTGCCGTATGACCACGTAGTCCTACGTCAAAAGCGTGTAATAAGACTACATTTCTGTAAAACCAGCAACACTTGCCTGTGCAGAGAAAAGATCTAGTTAACAATGTTCATTAGTCAGTAGCTATTCGATCTGAGAAGACTATTCTTAAATAAAGTGCTTGTAAACGGAACGCTTTATTTGTTCGCTACTTCTGAATATCCGATGCCCATTACACAAGGCTTCATCAACCATCAAATGCAGCCAAAAAAATCTATTTTTAAATTTAAAAAAAATGGAACGCGGCCTTTTTTATTTTGCTGTGAATATATTTCGAACGCTTTTTATTTTTAATTTCGAATAACTTTATCTATACCTATAAAGAAGGATTTCTGTCTGTCTGTCTGTCTGTCTGTCTGTCTGTCTGTCTGTCTGTCTGTCTGTCTGTCCGTATGTTCCTTATAGAATCGAAAACTACTGAACCAATCGGCATGAAAATATGCATATAGAGGTTTTTTGGGGCCAGGAAAGGTTTTAGTGATGGTTAGAAACCCCTCCCCCCACTAAGAGGGGGGGTTCCCATACAAATGAAACACAAATTTCTGCATAACTCGACAACTAATCAAGCAAATAGCACAAAATTTGGCATGTGGGTGTCTTCGGTGACAAGAAGTTATTCTATGGTAAATTGAGACCCCTCCCCTCTTTATAAGGGGAATTATAACTCCTCTTCTCTTTAAAAGGGGGGGCTTCCATACAAATTTCCTCATAACTCGAGAACTAATCAAGCAAATGGAACCAAATTTGGCATGTGAAGATTTTCGAGGGCAAGAATATTTTCTATAGTAAATTAGGACCCCTCCCCACTTTAAGAGGGGGGGCTCCTGTACCAAAGAAACACAATTTTCCTCATAACTCGAGAAGTAATTAAGCAAATGGAACCAAATTTGGCACGTGGGTGTTTTTGGAGACAAAATTTTTTTCTATGATGAATTGGGACCCCTCCCCACTTTAGAAAGGGGGGCTCCTATACAAATAAAATGCCAATTTCCTCATAACTCGAGAATTAATCAAGCAAATGGAACCATATTTGGCATGTGAAAGTTTTCTAGGGCATGAATATTTTCTATGGTGAATTAGAACCCCTCCCCACTATAAGAGGGGGGGCTCCTATACAAACGAAATACAAATTTCCTCATAACTCGAGAACTAATCAAGCAACTGGAACCAAATTTGACACGTGGGTGTTTTTGGAGACAAAATTTTTTTCTATGATGAATTGGGACCCCTCCCCACTTTAGGAGGGGGGGCTCCTATACAAATGAAAAACAAATTTCCTCATAACTCGAGAACTTATCAAGCAAATGGAACCAAATTTGACATGTAAGTGGTTTTGGACGCAAGATTTTTTTCTATGGTGAATTGAGACCCCTCTCTTCTTTAAAAAGCAAGTTATGGCCCATCTCCCCTTTAAGAGGGTGGGCTGCCATACAAATGAAATGCAAATTTCCTCTTATCTCGAGAACCAATCAATCAAATGGAACCAAATTTGGCATGTGGGAGTTTTACATGGCAGAAATTTTTTCTATGGTGAATTACGACCCCTTCCCCTTTTAAGAGGGGAGCTCCCATACAAATGAAATTCAAATTTCCTTATAACTTGAGAACCAATCAAGCAAATGGAACCAAATTTGGCATGTGGGAGATTTTGGAGTCTTGAATTTATTTTACGATAGTTAGAGACCTCTCACCCCTGTGGTAGGGGGATATGGACTCTCATACAAATAAAACAGAAATTTTTGCGAAACTCAAAAACTAATCGAACTCGAGAAATTCGAGACTCTTCCATAAAACATTAGTCAATACAAGACCACAAAAACTATCTATAGTAACACTAGATCATTCAGGACGAGACGGTCGCGAGTGTTGCCGGTGACCCGCCGTCGGAAGTACTGCCCACTGGGGGGCTTGCAAAACTCGAGATTGTGACAAAGATCATCCGAGATTCATGATTTATGTACAACACAGGTTAATTTGTGGCAATACGAAGTTTGTCGGGTCAGCTAGTGTTATATAAATGTAGGATGTTGCAATTACGTCTCACCACCTTTGTTAACTCTTGAAATGGAATGACGTTTTATTCAATGACGATATATACATAGATGTGGCATATTTAAAAATGATATCAAGGTAATACAATGTAGGTATAAGTAAAACCATAACACTTTAATTCGTATGTATAATTAAAAGCTAGCTAATTAAAACTGCATTACTCTTTTCCTGGAATTGAACCCGCCATCTTTTGATCCATAAGCACTCATCATATGACCCGCCCCATTTCCATCTGCAGAACCGACAGTGAGAATATCTTTACACCTGAAGCCTAGCCCGCCTAGCGTGAAGCAGTCGATAATATCGATAACTGACAAACTTTTGCTGTCAGCCGAATTGCGAAACTCTATGATCTGACAGTAGGTGTGCTGTGAGCCGAAAGAAAACTTGATAGAAGTTTGTAAAGCCACTTCCCTAAGTAGCCTTAAAGCAATTTGAAAGCTGTGAGCCTAATGAAAGCTTCCACTCTACACTTTAACACCTTTAAGCAGCCATAAAAAGGTTTGATGTTTATGGCTGTTTAGAAGCCGATTTTTTAGTAGAAAAGTCTGCTATTAAGCTTGTTTGTCAGCTTTTGGGAGAGAACTGGTTTGAAAAACTTGAAGTAGCTTAAACATCGCTTATTTAAACACCATTTAATTGCTTATCTTATGCAGCTTTGATCGCTCTAAACCAACCTGTAAACAGCCATTACTCTTGCAATTCAGCTACCGTTGTTACTTGGGTTTGTTCTACGTACACTTGATATACACTACTAATCAGCAAGGAAGGTCTACGGAACTGAAATTGGACTAATTGTAAACTTTTGAGTTCGCTTGTCAAGTGATTTTCGAAGTTTTGGTTGCTTGGGAATCCCACTCCTGAAATAGTTGTGGTAAATAATCAAATTTCGGACCGTTTTCTCGCTTTACGACACGTGTTTTGTAGATTAAAATATATTTACTCCTCTTCGGTACACTGTCGAGTTTCGAATGATTTTTACCTTTGTCTTGACTCTATTGCAAACGCTAACGGAAACGAATGAACGCTCCTTCAAACTATGACAGCCCTACGGGTTTAGTAATCTACGAACAGACGAGAGTGCGTTCAGTATCGCTTAAACTGCTATTGTACTTTTACTTGTACAATGTACTTGTACGCAGTTCGTAATGTTTTATCGCCATAACTGGCAACAGGCTCATTGCGTTTCTGTCGCAACCTTGATCGTGACCTCGTGTTAATCATACAAAAACATTAAAAAAATTGCTCTCGAATACGAACGTTATTGCTTTGTTATTGCTTGTTTGGATAATGAAGGATAAACTACGCTTTATTCACTATGAAATTTCGACACTTAAAATACAAATTCATTTCATGCTGAATTTCGTTCCGTTTCTTTTGATAGAACGGTAATTGCTAAGTTTATTTACCTTGCTCGATTGGTTCCAATAATGAAACAGCGATGATGACACAATTTGACATTTTATCTGTCAAAAGCTAAAAACGACCCTTTTTACGACCGTTCAGAAACACGACTGTTTCAACGTCATCGTCGTGTCCAGTAAGGGAATGCACGCACAATACATCTTCGGTGAAAAATATTTTTTCATAAAAGTATGGCGGAATATGATGTTACGTTGATTGTATTTGTTTGGTTTCATTTTATTTAAAAATATGCCGTAATCAACATGATGCAACATCACGTGACATTATTGTTTAGCAATGACATTATAATAACACGACGTTGCGATCTTCATCGCATGTCACTATATATAGACTAATATATTTGTGACAGCCAGTATAAGTATTGGATAACCTGAATCCAACGTATTAATAACATGAAGTTGCTTATTTGTTGCGTGTTTCAATAATGTAACCGGTGAAGTTTTTTGCAATTTAAACAAGACTTAATAGCAACATGGAAGATGATGCAAGTGCTGCTTGGGATAATATATTTGCTGTACATCAATTTTATCCTTTCCACCATTCAGACTTTCATCAGGAAACAATCACACTTCTTCTGGTGATTATCGATTTTTGTACAAAGTGGCGCTACTGTGTTACCTGACTCATTACGAATACACGTTATATACGGGGGAGGGACTCGTAACTCACAAACTTTGTGGTTTTTCGTTTAATTGATCATAAATTCGAATAGAGCTTACAAATATCAACTATCTAACATAAAGTGACCAGTTTTGCCTTTCTACTATATAAATATACTAGCTGACCCGACAAACTTCGTATTGCCACAAATTAACCTGTGTTGTACATAAATCATGAATCTCGGATGATCTTTGTCACAATCTCGAATTTTGCAAGCCCCCCAGTGGGCGGCGCTTCCGACGGCGGGTCACCGGCAACACTCGCGACCGTTTCGTCCTGAATGATCTAGTGTTACTATAGATAGTTTTTGTGGTCTTGTATTGAATAATGTTTTATGGAAGAGTCTCGAATTTCTCGAGTACGATTAGTTTTTGAGTTTCGCAAAAATTTCTGTTTTATTTGTATGAGAGTCCATATCCTCCTACCACAGGGGTGAGAGGTCTCTAACTATCATAAAATGAATTCAAGACTCCAAAATCTCCCACATGCCAAATTTGGTTCCATTTGCTTGATTAGTTCTCAAGTTATAAGGAAATTTGAATTTCATTTGTATGGGAGCTCCCCTCTTAAAAGGGGAAGGGGTCGTAATTCACCATAGAAAAAATTTCTGCCATCTAAAACTCCCACATGCCAAATTTGGTTCCATTTGATTGATTAGTTCTCGAGATAAGAGGAAATTTGCATTTCAGTTGTATGGAAGCCCATCCTCTTAAAGGGGAGATGGGCCATAACTCGCTTTCTAAAGAAGAGAGGGGTCTCAATTCACCATAGAAAAAAATCTTGCGTCCAAAACCACTTACATGTCAAATTTGATTCCATTTGGTTGATTAGTTCTCGAGTTATGAGGAAATTTTGTTTTTCATTTGTATAGGAGCCCACCCCCTCTTAAAGTGGGGAAATCCATAGAAAATATACCATAGAAAATATTCTTGCCTACAAAAACACCCACATGATAAATTTGGTTCCATTTGCTTGATTAGTTCTAGAGTTACGAGGAAATTTGTATTTCGTTTGTATGAGAGCCCCCCCTCTTAAAAAGGTAAGGGGTCCTAATTCATCATAGAAAAAATGGTTGCATCCAAAAACACCCACATGCCAAATATGGTTCCATTTGCTTGATTAGTTCTCGAATTATGAGGAAATTTGTATTTCATTTGTGTAGAAGCACCCCCTCTTAAAGTTGGGAGGGGTCCTAATTCACCATAGAAAATATTTTTGCCTCCAGAAACCTCCACATGCCAAATTTGATTCTATTTGCTTGATTAGTTCTCAAGTTATGAGGAAATTTGTATTTCATTTGTATAGGAGCCCTCCCTCCTAAAGTGGGTAGGGGTCACAATTCATCATAGAAAAAAATTTTGTCTCCAAAAACACCCACGTGCCAAATTTTGTTCCATTTGCTTGATTAGCTCTCGAGTTATGAGGAAATTTGTATTTCGTTTGTATAGGAGCCCCCCCTCTTAAAGTTGGGAGGGGTCCTAATTCACCATAGAAAATGTTCTTGCCCTCGAAAACTTTCAAATGCCAATTTTGGTTTCATTTGCTTGATTAGCTCTCGAGTTATGAGAAAATTTGTATTTCATTTGTATAGGAGCCCCCCTCCTAAAGTGAGGAGGGGTCCCAGTTTATCATAGAAAATTGTTTGTCTCTATAAAAACACCCACGTGTCGAATTTGGTTCCATTTGCTTGATTAGTTCTCGAGTTATGAGGAAAATTGTGTTTCTTTGGTACAGGAGCCCCCCCTCTTAAAGTGGGGAGAGGTCCTAATTTACTATAGAAAATATTCTTGCCCTCGAAAACCTTCACGTGCCAAATTTGGTTCCATTTGCTTGATTAGTTCTCGAGTTATCAGGAAATTTGTATGGAAGCCCCCCTTTTAAAGAGGAGAGGAGTTATAATTCCCCTTATAAAGAGGGGAGGGGTCTCAATTTACCATAGAATAAATTCTTGTCACCGGAAACACCCACATGCCAAATTTTGTTGTATTTGCTTGATTAGTTGTCGAGGTATGCAGAAATTTGTGTTTCATTTGTATGGGAGCCCCCCTCTTAGTGGGGGGAGGGGTTTCTAACCATCGCTAAAACCTTTCCTGGCCCCAAAAAACCTCTACATGCATATTTTCATGCCGATTGGTTCAGTAGTTTTCGATTCTATAAGAAACATACAGAAAGACAGAAATCCTTCTTTATAGGTATAGATACCGTCATCCGGGGATACTTGCAACACTTTTGAACTTTGACTTAGTATTACTTTCGAAGTATATCGTTTAGGTCCAAGTGTAAGTAGCCAAAACTTGTATAGTGGTGAATACTTTTGATTTATGATTATTAGAAAAAATATAAACTAAATGAATCTGTAGAATGAATCGAAAATAGGGGTGTTGCAAGTTACCCAGTAAACGGGGTTACTTGCAACACTTTTCTGATTTTGCGTTTCTTATGATTTTATATTTGATTTTAAACCGCGAGTGACTATTTTGAGATATTTTGAATGTATTTGTAGTAAAACCAGAAATACTGGAGGCGTTTTTTGTTTCCCAATTTCGTCTATCGCTTTTTTAAAGATATTCGGTGAAAATGCAGCATGTCGGTGAACTTCAAATTGCCGTTTCAATTTTTCACAATTTTAATTTTTCTGGAGATGGTGGTAGACAAAATAACATCGTACAGATGCAAACTTACTTTGTACATACTGTCTATTACGATAATTTTCATTTTTACAAGTGCTGCAAGCCGCTCCATAGTGGAAGTAATAACACGTTTCTTCTCCATCGTTTCTTCTCCAAGTTCAAAATATACCCAAAGCTCAAAGTTGCTATTTGTTAGCTTATATGATGCACTTATTGTGTACAGGAACCAAACAATAAAAAATAATTCCTTGTCAATGAACTGACGCAACATTGCATATCCATTTTTCCTACTCTGAAAGTGGTATTAATTTCCAATCGTATAAAAACAAGCAAAACAATGATGTAATGGATTAAACTTAACTAAACAATTGGTAAACGTCCCTTCTTTAAAATGGTATTGAGTACAAATGGTTATGTTAACAAACAAATGCGTTGGAGCTGTCAAAAGCGCGATGCGCCAAAGTGTTGCAAGTAACCCCGGTGTTGCAAGTATCCCCGGATGACGGTAGTATAAAGGTATAGAAATCACTCGGAAAACCGGAAATGGAAAGAAGGTCCTGCGGGCCGAATGTCATATACCATACGACTCAGTTTCGAAAACTGAGCATTTTCTGTGTGTGTGTGTATGTATGTATGTGTGTGTATGTGTGTGTATGTGACGCTTTTAATCTCACTCACTTTCCTCGGAGATGGCTGGACCGATTTTAATGTTCTTAGTGTCAAATAGAAGGTCTAGGCACAGACAAACAGACATAACTCTTGGAAGAAAAATCAACAAAAAGTATCGTATCTCACATTTAGCCATTCCCAAATATCAAATAGCAATATGGGTGTCCCTCGAAGTAGCAAGTATTTTTATGGGGAATTCCCCTTCTTTCGTCAAAAAGGGCCACTTTGACCAAAACGGAGACATTCCCAACTAAGCCCAAATTTGAAATGACGGTTTTATCGGTACGATGAATGGAAAACGAGTGTTTGTTTATCTGTGGTCTAGGTGTCCCATAGGTCGCTATTGAATTTCATATTGATCGGACTTTTAGTTCAAAAGTTATGTATAAAATTACGAAAAATATGGGACTTCATTATCTCATAGGTCCCTCAAGCGATTCGAACGAAATTGATTGCATATGAAAAAGGAGCCTTGCAAACCCTTAACTTCCAAATTTCATGACGATTGGACTTGTAGTTTGAAAGTTACATAAAGAAATGTGAAAAAATTGTATTTAAAACATATTTTTGTAACATATAAGCATTAATTCAATGAACTTTCAAACTTTGACATTTAAGCCCCGTATATTAAACCGTTAAAACGTGTGAAATCAAAACATATCAATCAAATGTTGATTGTATTCAATGTGTGTAATGTATGTATGTATGTATGTGTGTATGTATGTATATATGTATGTATGTATGTATGTATGTATGTATGTATGTATGTATGTATGTATGTATGTATGTATGTATGTATGTATGTATGTATGTATGTATGTAGGTGTGTATGTACGTGTGTATGTGATTACAATTAGCAATTTTTAAATTTGCATTGAAATTCAAGAAAAGTGAGAAACATGTCAATTGTCTGAAGTTATTGAAGCCTCTTAGTGGAATACGAACTCTGAAATTAAAGGAAAGAAAAAACTTTTACCGACTAAATTCCACTATTTAATATTTATTCGCGACAGATACATATACGCTTTGAAATAAGACACTGATGAAGCCTGCACGTCGTAGGTGAACTACGTATCTGTTGTAAATAAATATTAAGTAGTGGGATTCAATCGAAAAGTTTTTTCTTTTCTTTGATTTTAGATTTCAATTGTCATTTTCTTCACTTGCTGTTGCTCACAATTGTACAAGAAAAGCAAAAAGCGAAGAATAGCGGTTAATTTAAGCATGTAGGTATAGTGGTGATAGGATTAAAAATACTAGTAAATTGATTTTTCCAAATAAATTTATACAAATTTCAAACAAATTTTCCGCATCAATAGATGCTCTTTTCAATCAATAGATACTAGAGCTTAGAAATGTTAATGAAATGATGGGAAATGGAAAATGGGAAGTAAACGTTGCACGGTAGTAATTTTGTAAGATTTATTTTCGTTAGTGATATTTTAAAGGACAGATGTCTTATGTCATGAATCATGTTTTAATAAATAAATCAAAAATGACAAGCACTGGAAATCATATCGATCATATTTCCCATTCTCAAGCATGTTTATAGCGCAGTTTTTGCATTATTTTTCGACCTCATCTTGTTTTCCTAGCCCTCTAACGGGATAGGGGCATTAGGGGCATAATGAGCACCCTAACTTGTTGGCTGATTTAAGCAACCAAAATAACAGAATTTTAAAAGTGTCGTCATTCCAAAACATACATTCACTATCGATAATTAAAGGCATATTGTTAACAAATTGAAAAATAATTGATATGATGACGAAAATTGCAATTTAAACTTATGCTTCAAAAACTAAAAATCGGTCAGTGTGTGGGGCACAATGAGCACCCCCTGGGGCATAATGAGCACCCTTATAAACACATGCTTGAAGGGTGTATATAAGAACAACAACCACACACACACACTCACACACAGGCATATACACATACATAAATACATGCATATACATATACATATACACATACACACTCATACATACACAAACATAAAACGTGTCAAAACGCTGATAAAACTATTGACCGCAAGCCGCTTAAAGGTAATCAAGCCGCGGAGGTTGCCTCTGGAGCACACAAGGCAAGTTTCGGATGACGCTTAAGCTGGCTGTGTTTTAGTGTTGAAGACATATGCTTTTCCATTGCCCTCTACCAGCTGGTATACGAGGGTTCTGATTTCACGGGTAGTAATACCGTAGCATCGAACCTTCATATACAAAATATGGTCCACCAGCTGTTGTTCTGCAGCGGGAACGAAAACAGTTTTGAAGGAATCAATTTGGTCCACCTCCTGATTACACCGAGATAGCCCTTTCGTATGGCCTCACATACCGAGCTAACGTCTGCCGCAGAATACTGTGGTACTTGGCGACTTGTTTTGTGAGTATTCCGTCTCGCCTTAGAGTGGTCAAGGCCACTTGCAAGGCCTTTTTCGACCAATTATGTCTTCCGGATTCTCTTGGCATATTCATACCATCACTGTAAACAAGCATTGACGCGATAAACAAAGAAACTGACAGGTTAGTTTATGTGGCATAGTGCTCGTTTCATCCCACCTAAGGGTGCCCATTTTACCCCCAGTCAAGTAGTTAAAGAAAAAATGGGTTTTTACACTAATCTATACCTATAAAGAAGGATTTCTGTCTGTCTGTCTGTCTGTCCGTATGTTCCTTATAGAATCGAAAACTACTGAACCACTCGGGATGAAAGTATGCATGTAGAGGTTTTTTGGGGCCAGGAAAGGTTTTAGTGATGGTTAGAAACCCCTCCCCCCACTAAGAGGGGGGGCTCCCATACAAATGAAACACAAATTTCTGCATAACTCGACAACTAATCAAGCAAATAGAACAAAATTTGGCATGTGGGTGTTTTCGGTGACAAGAATTTATTCTATGGTAAATTGAGACCCCTCCCCTCTTTATAAGGGGAATAATTCCTCTCCTTTTTAAAAGGGGGGGCTTCCATACAAATTTCCTCATAACTCGAGAACTAATCAAGCAAATGGAATCAAATTTGGCATGTGAAGGTTTTCGAGGGCAAGAATATTTTCTATAGTAAATTAGGACCCCTCCCCACTTTAAGAGGGGGGGCTCCTGTACCAAAGAAACACAATTTTCCTCATAACTCGAGAAGTAATTAAGCAAACGGAACCAAATTTGGCATGTGGGTGTTTTTGGAGACAAAATTTTTTTCTATGATGAATTGGGACCCCTCCCCGTTTTAGGAGGGGGGGATCCTATACGCATGAAATACAAATTTCCTCATAACTGAAGAACTAATCAAGCAAATGGAACCAAATTTGGCATGTGGGAGTTTTCGAGGGCAAGAATATTTTCTATGGTGAATAAGGACCCCTCCCCACTTTAAGAGGGGGGCTCCTATACAAACGAAATACAAATTTCCTCATAACTCGAGAACTAATCAAGCAAATGGAACAAAATTTGGCACGTGGGTGTTTTTGGAGACAAATTTTTTTTCTATGATAAATTGGGACCCCTCCCCACTTTAGGAAGGGGGGCTCCTATACAAATGAAATGCAAATTTCCTCATAACTCGAGAATTAATCAAGCAAATGGAACCAAATTTGGCATGTGAAAGTTTTCTAGGGCATGAATATTTTCTATGGTGAATTAGAACCCCTACCCACTTTAAGAGGGGGGGCTTCTCTACAAACGAAATACAAATTTCCTCATAACTCGAGAACTAATCAAGCAAATGGAACCAAATTTGACACGTGGGTGTTTTTGGAGACAAAAATTTTTTCTATGATGAATTGGGACCCCTACCCACTTTAGAAGGGGGGGCTCCTATACAAATGAAATTCAAATTTCCTCATAACTCGAGAACTAATCAAGCAAATAGAACCAAATTTGGCATGTGGACGTTTCTGGAGGCAAAAATATTTTCTATGGTGAATTAGGACCCCTCCCAACTTTAGGAGGGGGTGCTTCTACACAAATGAAATACAAATTTCCTCATAATTCGAGAACTAATCAAGCAAATGGAACCATATTTGGCATGTGGGTGTTTTTGGAGGCAACCATTTTTTCTATGATGAATTAGGACCCCTTACCTTTTTAAGAGGGGGGCTCTCATACAAACGAAATACAAATTTCCTCATAACTCTAGAACTAATCAAGCAAATGGAATCAAATTTATCACCCACATGATAAATTTGGTTCCATTTGCTTGATTAGTTCTAGAGTGTTTGTAGGCAAGAATATTTTCTATGGTATATTTTCTATGGATTTCCCCACTTTAAGAGGGGGGGGGCTCCTATACAAATGAAAATCAAATTTCCTCATAACTCGAGAACTAATCAAGCAAATGGAACCAAATTTGACATGTAAGTGGTTTTGGATGCAAGATTTTTTTCTATGGTGAATTGAGACCCCTCTCGTCTTTAGAAAGCGAGTTATGGCCCATCTCCCCTTTAAGAGGGTGGGCTTCCATACAAATGAAATGCAAATTTCCTCTTATCTCGAGAACTAATCAATCAAATGGAACCAAATTTGGCATGTGGGAGTTTTAGATGGCAGAAATTTTTTCTATGGTGAATTACGACCCCTTCCCCTTTTAAGAGGGGAGCTCCCATACAAATGAAATTCAAATTTCCTAATAACTTGAGAACTAATCAATCAAATAGAACCAAATTTGGCATGTGGGAGATTTTGGAGTCTTGAATTTATTTTACGATAGTTAGAGACCTCTCACTCCTGTGGTAGGGGGATATGGACTCTCATACAAATAAAACAGAAATTTTTGCGAAACTCAAAAACTAATCGAACTCGAGAAATTCGAGAAATTTGGTAATGCACTAAATTATAATTTTTTCAGTGTCTGAGAACCAAGTTGAGTTTTTTAATATAACTCCGTGTTTTAAAAGCAGAGATCACTCATTTTTTGATAAATAGATACTGTAGTACATACAGCAGTGTTTCGCATGCCATATGATGTTACAAAATGCGAACTTTCGTAGAAAAGAGGGGTGCCCATTTCACCCCGTGTGCTCATTATGCCCCTAATCCCCCTACATTGGAAAAACGATGCGATCAAGCTAATGACTATCTTTTCATGAAATTACATTCGAAAGAAGCTTAAGTTTTGATTTTCATGCAAAAATAATTATCTGAAGGAGCTTACTTACTTACTTATGTGTCCATGTCCGCTGGTCCGGCAGAACAAAGGGATGAAATCAGAGATCTCCACTGCTGACGGTTACCCGCCATGGCTTTTACCTGTCGCCAGGACAGGTTCTCGTCTACAGCTCGGATGTCGTTGGCTAAGCTCCGTCGCCATGAGCCTCTGGATCTGCCTCTTCTACGTTGTCCTTGTGGATTCCAGTCGAGTGCTGCTCTGCAAACCTCGTTCGCTCCTTTCCTCAAGGTGTGTCCGATCACCTTCACGAATTTCTGTGGCTATCGGCCGTTGATGACACCGACGATGGAGTTCCTCATTGGATATCCAATTATCAGGCCACCAGGCACGAATAATATCGCAGGCACCGGTTAATGAATACCTGCAGTTTTTGTGTTGTCTCCGCTGATACGCACCACGTTTCGCAGGCATACAGCAGTACGGATTTAACGTTTGAATTAAAGATTCGGGTTTTCGTACGTAGAGTGATCTGGTTTGAGCGCCAAATGTTTCGCAGACCTGCAAAGGCACCCCTGGCCTTCATGATCCGTGTGGCTATATCAGTCTTGGTACCACCATCGGGCGTTGTTTGGCTACCAAGATATTGAAAGACGGCTACCTGCTCAACTTGTTGTCCCGCTACTGTGTAGTTGGTGGAATTGTCAGTGTTCACTACCATAGACTTAGTTTTCGCTACATTGACTGTGAGACCTGCTGCCTGGGAGCTCTCGGAGAGGTCGTCTAACTTGCTCTGCATATCGTTTCGGCGTTGTGCGAGCAAGACAATGTCGTCGGCTAGGTCGAGGTCATTTAGCTGCTCCATCGTTAGAGGATTCCAAGGCAAACCTCGATTTGGTCTACTGTCAATTGCTCCAACTAATATCTCATCCATAACGATGAGAAACAGAAGCGGTGATAAAATGCAGCCCTGTCCCACGCCAGCAGTAACCCTTATGGGGTCGGACAAGACGCCGTCGTGCAAAACCTTGCACGAGAACGCCTCGTACTGAGCCTCGATGAGATGGACTAGCTTATCTGGAACTCCTCTACGCCTAAGTGCGCCCCATGTTTTCGTGATTGAGTCGGTCGAACGCCTTTTCGAAGTCAACGAACACCAGCAGAAGAGAGTCCTGGAATTCGTTGATCTGCTCCAATATATTGCGGAGCGTTGTGATATGGTCTACACATGATCGGCCAGCACGTAATTCAGCTTGCTGCCGCCGGAGTGTAGCGTCGATCTTCTCCTGGATCCGGTTGAGGATTACCTTACAGAGTACTTTGAGAGTAATACAGAGCAACGTGATGCCATGCCAGTTACCGCATTCCGTTAGGTCTCCTTTCTTAGGGACTTTGACCAATATGCCCTGCATCCAGTCCACCGGAAAAGTTGCGGTTTCCCAAATATTGCTGAAAAGCTGATGCATCATCTGGGCTGACAAAGATGGATCAGCTTTGAGCATTTCGCCTGAAATACGATCTATCCCTGGCGCTCTATTGGATTTCATACTCTTGATGGCTGCTACAATTTCATCCAGCGATGGCGCCTCCGACTTTACGCGATTTATTCGACGAACTGTAGGCGTCGTACGCTGCTGGTTTTGTTGGTCTCTGACATTTGAAGCTCGGAAGAGTTCTTCAAAATGTTCAGTCCATCGCTTAAGCTGTTCTGTACGGTCAGTCAATAGCTGGTCAGCTCTGTCCTTTAGCGGCATCTTTGTATTCATCCTGGCACCACTAAGGCTGCGAGAAATATCGTACAACAAAGGGATATCACCATTGGCGGCGGCGGTTTCTCCTTGTTCGGCTAGGGAGTTAGTCCAGGCTCTCTTGTCCCGCCTACAAGCACGTTTAACAGCCCTCTCCAGTTCGGCGTATCGTTGACGGGCAGCTGTCTTAGCCGATCTGGTCCGCGCTCGCTCAATGCCGGCTTTCGCCTCTCTCCGCTCTTTGATCTTCCTCCAAGTTTCATCCGAAATCCGCTCCCTTCGCCCACTGCGCGCTTTGCCGAGGGTTTCATCACTGGTCGTGATGAAGGCGTTCTTGATGCCGGTCCATTGCTCTTCGACGGTTCCACCAGGTGGCAACTCCGAGGCTCGAGATTCAAGTTGTTCAACAAAGGCCCTTTCACCTCAGGATTCTCCAATTGGCGGACGTCGTAGCGACACCCAACTTTCTCCTCCCGTCGTTGGACACGTGCGACGCGCAGACGTATCTCAGCGATATCAGGTATCAGCATCTTTGGCTCGAGCAGCACGTTCCTCACAATCATGTGGAAGATTTGTGCCTTGCCCATCTTGCCCGTGTCATCATTTACCTGATGAGGACTGGAAGGAAAACAGGAGGAATAGGAAGGGGTGGATGAGGAATTTGGACAAACACAAATATATATATACCGAGAGATTTTTGTACCCCCGAGGGGATACTGCAATCCTTAGTAGTTAACTTATCAAAAGTACACCCCTTGGGGGGTATACTCATGATAAATAAGAGCTTATAGCTCAATACCGCTTTCGGTAAGGAACATCAAAATGTCTCGTAATTTTAGTTTCCTAAAATCCGATTCATTTAAGACGTAGGATCCAAAGATCCTATGACGCAATTGTGCTACTGCAGGACAGTTGCAAATTACGTGATATGGTGTACCGTAGTCGGATTCACATAAATTACAATGAAACGATTCAGCTCGCTGAATCGTAGCCATATGATAATTTAGTCTGCAGTGACCAGTCAGTAATCTGACAAGAATACTGCAATTTACCTTTGAGTGTTGCAAAAGAAATTTCGCAACCTTCTCACAAGGCTTAACAATGAAACTTTTCGTTTGACGACAAGTTTCAAGATTTTCCCAATAACGTACATGTTCAGATGAAAACCAAGATCGAATCTTTTGTTTTATCCAACATGCCGCAATTGGTAAAGCAGGTTCCGGTCCGAAAACCGACTTTTCTGCTCCAGATCTTGCTAGTTCATCAGCCCATTCATTTCCGGTTATACCAGAATGGCCAGGAACCCAAACCAGATGAACGGCATTTAGAATGCTTAGTTCTTCTAATTGGGTGTGGCAGGCGATGACTGTTTTAGATTTAGAATTAGCCGCACAAAGGGCTTTTATAGCGGCTTGACTGTCAGAACAGAAGTAGATAATCTTGCCTATCAGTTCTTTCTGAAGTGCAAACTGAGCTCCGCACATAATTGCAAAGATTTCAGCTTGAAAAACGGTGCAGTAACTACCCAACGAATAGGATTCCTCCAATTCCAGCTCACGGCAGTAAACACCAGCACCCGCGCGACCTTCGTACAAGGAACCATCGGTATAACAGACCACATAGTCGGAAATTTTCCTTTCCATGTAGCCTGACATCCAATCCTCTCTAGGAGGAAAGTCACTTGAGAAAGTCCTATACGGGAAAGTACGCATGAGCGTTACATCGCTAGGAGCAAGGGCAAACTTGTCCTCAGCAACAATTTGCGACCACAGTCGAGTATGACCAGTAGAACCGTCCACAGACTGCCAAAGGCCAATCGCGTGTAGTCGATAAGCACATATTAGTGCCTCTTGCTTCAGGTGGAAGTGTAGAGGTTTAATATTGCAAATAGCTTCTAGGGCGGCAGTAGGAGTTGTAGTAAATGCACCAGACATTGCCATTAAACACATCCTTTGAAGATGGTTTAGCTTTGTCTGGATAGTCACAACTTCCCCTCTCTGCCACCATACAAGACAACCATACGCCAGTATTGGTCTGACAACGACCGTGTATAACCAGTGTATGTATTTGGGTTTAAGCCCCCAAGAGTTGCCAATTGTTCGTCTACATTGCCCAAAGGCCATGCACGCTTTTTTAATTCGGAAATCAATATTTGTGGACCAGTCAAGCTTGGAGTTGAGAATCAACCCCACGTACTTCACTTCGTTCACAACATCAACATCCGAATCGTAAAAGCGCAGAGCGCGAGCTCCATTGGTATTTCTACGTCTTGAAAATAAGACGATAGATGTTTTGCTCGGATTTACCGAAAGTGCAAGTTACACCTGGAAGTACCAGAGCACATCACCGAGACCGGGCACGATCGAACCTGTGCACCAAGGCGCACATTTTATGCCGAATCAGCTGCCACGAGGTGACCAATTTCCCATAGCGCGAACTGTGTTCCCACCAGTTCGCTTAGTTAGCAGAATAGGTTTTTCGTTAGGTAGAAATAATTCGATGAGAATAAATAAATTCAGTTCAGTCTTGACTCCCGAATTAATCGGTTTAATTTTTTAAAAACACTCCGAACCACTTGTGTTCGTAACTGGCGCCCGAATAGGGACCCTAATCGCGAAGTGATAGCAAGTGTATAAGTTTGTTGGTACATCGTCAGAAGACCAACAAGTGAAGCCAATCTGAGTTTCCATCACCAAGGAGTTTGGATATCCGGATACAGCTCCATCAGCCGTCCGACCGGTTGACTTGCGGTTCCAAATTAGACGAAGGATTGCGCTATCAACGGAAGCGAAAAGGACACCCGCTCACCCGGCAATAAATAGGGCTTACAGGACTTGGCGTTGCCCCGCGACGATGAATTGTCTCCTACTAGTAGCATTGTAAGTAAATTTCAAAAAATACAATAATAACAATTAATTTTAAGAAGTGAAGTGAAAACTAACAATAAATTTAAGTAAGTGAAGTGAAAGTGAAACAAGTGTTTAAGACCGGCATATGCGATAGACAGCATATTAAACAAACATAAAAAGTCCCGTAACCAATTTTATAATTTTTTTTATTTAAAACATAATTTTAATTGAAAAAAATTGAAGAATTAACGAAAATCTTCAATAAATTATCTTTGAAAATGGCACAACCAACACCTCCAACACCAAACCCGATTCCAGTCCCAGCACCAATCCCTAATAGAAGGTTCGCCATTGACACGAACCTTAGCTTTCATGACAGAGGAAGAATTCCTGCGATCGTCGCAGACTTACCCGAGTTCACCGGTAACGCAAGAAATCTTGCCCAGTGGATTCTGGATGTCGAAGACATCCTCAAATTGTTTGACGATGGGAAAGATACATTCCAGTATCATCTAATTATAAAAACAATTCGAAGAAAAATAAAAAACGAAGCTAGCGATGTGCTAGTTACCAATAATACTCCCGTTGAGTGGGAGGCAATCAAAGAATGTCTAAGACTATACTATGCGGATAAGAGGGATCTTATGACGCTGGACAGTCAATTAAAAAGTTTATCCAAAGCTAAGTACGAAACTATTGAGACGTACTATAGCCGCATCACCGAAATGATAACACTTATCAGCTCGGCGATTAACATGGATAGCCAGTGGCGAGGACATGAGTCCGCACTGGTACGCTTGTATAATATGATTGCATTAGATACATTCATTAGAGGATTGGGAGAGCCACTCTCTCTTTTTTGTAAGAATTATAGGCCGGCAAATCTTGCGCAGGCCTACCATTATTGCGTGGAGTATTTAAATTTGAATGCCAGAAATGCGCCGTTCCACGCGCAGGCACCCTTACCATTGCCAGCCCCACGCAGTGGCCTGCCAACAAAATACCCAAATCCTCCAGTTCCCCCACGACCTATTCAACAAAGAATACCGCCTCCACGAAATCTTCAAAATTTTCACCCTCAGCAAAACGTATTTGCACCCAGGAGAACTTTCATTCAACAGCAACCACGACCTGAGCCGATGGACACTAGTACCATTCGAACTCAACAAATTAATTATGGCAACAGACCAATGGCACAGCGCAGGCAAGCAAGCGACTCTATGCGCGCTCGCGAACCTAACGCCAAACGGATGGCACACCTTTTAGACGACACCATAGAACCAGAAGAATATGAAAAGTGGTGTGAAGAGCAAATATTTTCCCAAGATTCCAACAATGAATATTTCGACGACGAAAATTCCATCGCGGAACAGGTAGAAGATTTAAAACTAAATCCAGCCGACAATGATACAGAAGAAACAAATTTTTTAGAGACCACCGATTGGGTCGCAAAATGGGTGTAGCAGAACCAGAAATTAAAACGTTACCATACATCGAGGTACCCACAACGAAAGGAAATATTAAAATGCTAATCGATTGTGGTGCCAATGTAAATGTAATTTCTCGAAAATGGGCTTTAGCGTCAGGACTTCCGATAATCAAAATTCGTGAACAAAATATAAAAGGCGTTACGGGCAGCGAAAAAATAAAAGAATGTGTAAAGCTGAATATCTTTAACCCCCTAGTGAAACACAGTTTCGATTTTCTTGTCCTAGACTTCCATCCTTTTTTCGATGGAATAATAGGTACAGAAATTTTATTCGGAAATGGATTTAACCTTATTAGCGCAGAAAAATGCCTTCAAGTAAGGTGCGCATCTGGAAAATTAAAAATTATCCCTTTGAAATTCTATAGCCCCACACCCAAATTAAGACAAACCATAAACAAAACAGAAACTATGAACGTTTTAGAGAAAATTAGAATTACTCATTTAAACGAACTCGAACGAAATTCAATAATTCCACTAATAAATAGCATCAAAGAAGTTTTCCACAATCCCGACAGAAAATTAACATGTAGCACGAATGTTGAATGTGAAATCCGTACAACAGACGATATTCCAATTTACCAGAAGTCGTACCCCTATCCAATGGCATATAAATCAGAAGTTGATAAACAAATCGAAAAAATGTTAAACGACGGAATTATTCGACCATCTAGATCGGCGTGGAATTCACCCGTCTGGATCGTACCAAAAAAACTCGACGCTTCCGGCGAAAAGAAATTTAGACTAGTGATTGACTATAGGAAATTAAACGATAAGACCATCTCCGACAAATATCCGATGCCAGAAATAACTAATACCATCGATCAATTAGGCGGAAATAAATATTTTACCACCCTCGATCTCGCATCTGGCTTTCACCAGATCAAGCTAAAGCGTGAAGATATTGAAAAGACGGCTTTTTCAGTAAATTATGGCAAATTCGAATTTCTACGCATGCCATTCGGACTGAAAAATGCCCCCGCCATATTCCAAAGAGCCATTGACGACGTACTGAGAGAACATATAGGAAAACGATGTTTCGTTTATATCGACGACGTAATAGTTATTGGGAAAACATTACAGGAACATTTAGAAAATTTGGAAATCGTTCTGAAAACATTACAAGCAGCAAATCTAAAAGTCCAACTGGACAAATCAGAGTTTTTACATAAATCCGTAGAGTATCTTGGCTATATTATTACCGACAAGGGCATAAAACCGAACATAAAAAAAATCGAAACCATTCAAAAATACCCTGAACCTACAAACTTAAAACAACTACGCGGTTTTCTGGGAATGATTGGATATTATAGGAGATTTGTTCAAGACTTCGCCAAAATAGCGAAACCTTTAACAAAACTCTTAAGAGGGGAGGGAGACAATAGTCGTAAAACAATAAAACTAGACCTAGAGGCAAAAGAGTGTTTCGAAAGTTTAAAACAAATTCTATCAGGAAGCGACATCTTAACCTACCCTGATTTTTCAAAACCATTTCTTTTAACCACTGACGCATCTGACTACGCTTTAGGTGCCGTCTTGAGTCAAGGTGAATCAGGAAAAGACAGACCTATTCATTTCGCATCCAGAACATTAAATAAAACAGAAGAGGCATACAGTGCCACAGAAAAAGAACTTTTGGCAATAGTATGGGCATTGAAAACATTCAGAACCTATCTCTATGGACAAAAGGTAAAAATATTTTCAGACCATCAGCCTTTGACATACAATCTCTCTTCAAAAACAACTAATCGCAAACTTATGAACTGGAGAAATTTCATTGAAGAGCACGACTACGAAATTATTTATAAACCAGGAAAGAATAATGTCGTTGCCGATGCCCTTAGCCGTATTCAAATTCATTCGTTAACACCTACTCAACACTCAGCAGACGACGACGACGCACATTATATCATATCCACAGAAGCACCACTCAACGTCTTTCGATCTCAAATTATAATTGAACAAACAAACACTAACCCAGAAACAATAATTACTCATCCATTTACAGGTTACCACAGAGTGATCATTAAAAGAACCAGATTTAATGAACAAATTTTTATTTCAGTGTTGAAGGAATTTTGCGATCCCTCGAAAATCAACGGCTTATACACATCGGAGGAAATCATGGGACAGTTACAAGAAGTATACAAAAAATATTTCAGCAGACCAGGACTATTGAAAGTCCGTTACACTCAAATCATGATCCGTGATATTACAGATACGGACGAACAAGAAAGAATCATTCGAGAAACACACGATAGAGCACACCGCGGAATTCAAGAAAACAAAACTCAGATTTTGCGGGAATTTTATTTTCCAAAACTCACGCAACATCTGAGGAAACACATTCGTGTTTGCGATACATGTAACACGTCGAAGTACGATAGACAACCTTTAATTATTCCTTTACAAGAAACCCCGATACCGAACCGTCCTTTTGAAATCCTCCATATCGATGTTTTTCAAATCGAATCTAATTACTTTCTCTCTAGTATAGACAAATTTAGTAAATATGGACGCATGATACCCATCAGGTCTAGACATGCGGTGCATATCGGCAAAGCAATATGGGACACTGTTACAACCTTTATTGTCCCCCAGTCAATCGTCATAGATAACGAACGTGCTTTTCAGTCGCCCGATATCCGAGGAAAGTTATTAGATTTAAATATTCAAGTTTATTTAACTCCAACTAGCAAATCTGAAGTCAATGGCCCGGTTGAGCGATTCCATTCAACCATTATCGAGCTTTACCGTATTCAAAAAGAACTAACACCCTCACTACCTTCCCGTAACCTAATCCACATAGCCGTTGAAAAATACAACAATTCCATCCACTCATCTACACACAAAACCCCCAAAGAAATCCTTTTTGGTATTCAAAGAAACCCCAACGGACAAATTGACCCCGACTCATTAGAACGAATCCGACAGAAAACATACGACGAAGTAATAGTTAGACTTAAAGAGAGACAGGAAAAACAATTAGAACATTTCAACAAAAATAGAACACCTGCACCAGCACTACAGACAGGTCAAACAGTCTATGTAAAAGATAAACTTATTAAACCGAAGCACAAAAAAATATTTAAAAAAACCTTTGTTCAGCAGAATAACGAAGTAACATTCCAAAACGAAGCAGGAACTAAATTACATAAAACCAATGTAAAAAATATGAACCTACAAACCCGTTCCTAACAGTTATATTCCTTTATTACAGCATACCCTCCGTCCTTACATCACTGATACTCCACAACCTAGACCGAATCCCGATAGCTACGTTAGAAGAAAGGAAAGCGAAGATTATTGAGGGCTCCACAAAAATAAACCATATAATAAACATAACAGCAATCGATACATCAATTGTAACTATAGAAAAACTCATCTCGCAAAATGAACACCTTATATCTGATCAAATCGTCTCTCACAAATTAGCGAAAATAAAAACCAACCTAGCACAAATTAAACCAAGATATAATAAAAGATTTAGAAGATGGGACTCACTAGGCAGAGCCTGGAAATGGCTAGCAGGTTCACCAGACGCAGACGATCTAAAACTCATAGACACCACCATCAACGAGCTAATTAGTAACAACAACGAGCAAAGTGACATTAACGACAAACTACTAGAAAAACTTAATAACATGACTGACTCATTTGACACAGCAACGTCAATAGACGCATCAAATTATAATCAATTATCAGCAGAAGTAACTCTTATTAAAACCATTATAAATTTAGATATAATAGAAACCGAAATCGAAACTATTCAAAACGCAATTCTGTTTTCAAAGATAGATCTAATAAATAATAACATCTTAACACCAGGAGAAGTAGAAACAGTTAGTAGCAACCTCATTAACCAGGGAATACCAAGCCACCTTATGGATGAAGCACTGGAATTCGTCACGACAGCCGCCATCACCAACGGCGAGATCATCATGTACATCATCAGCATTCCAAACTTTAGCGTAACCACGTATCAGCAACTCCGAATAGAAGCCATCATAAATAACTCAGAAAGGATCGTAATTCCAGGTAAACTTTATCTAACCCACGACTCTACTATTTATCTTCAAACAAGACCTTGCAAGCTTTTAAATAATTGGACAGTATGCAAAACTACAGAGATAAAAGATATCTCTTCGGACCAATGTGTGAGTAAAATCATCACAGGTAAATCTGGTGAATGTGCGTTCGAAACAGTTATAAACCACATTCCAATAATTGAAATGGGACCAACTACATTGTTATTTAACGACGAAAAGGGTACACTACACAGTACATGCGGAATAGACGACAGAGTGCTCATTGGCACATATCTCGCAACGTATATAAATTGTACCATATCATTCCAGAATTTCACGTTTAAAAATAGCGTTATCCAGTCAGTCGAACATCCCGTATTCACACCGTCAATCGACTTGAATATCACCAGGATACAATCATATAAGTCCCATAGCATGCAAGAAATCCACGAGTTTCATTTACGAAACATCAAGAAGCTTGAACACCTGATGCTAACATCGAATAATACCTCATGGTCCATATGGGGAGGCATATCGTTCACAACTTTAGCTTTCATCATTCTCGTACTCTACACGCTCATCAAGACGAGACGGCAAAGCACATCGATCCAAATTTCGGCAAAAAGTCAACATCCTGTTTATTATTACCAACCAAAAAACCAGCTCTAATGGCACATAAATCGCTTTCGTCAAATAGTTATTGATCCAGGAGGCTCAACACTTGGAGGAGGGCAGTTACACCTGGAAGTACCACAGCACATCACCGAGACCGGGCACGATCGAACCTGTGCACCAAGGCGCACATTTTATGCCGAATCAGCTGCCACGAGGTGACCAATTTCCCATAGCGCGAACTGTGTTCCCACCAGTTCGCTTAGTTAGCAGAATAGGTTTTTCGTTAGGTAGAAATAATTCGATGAGAATAAATAAATTCAGTTCAGTCTTGACTCCCGAATTAATCGGTTTAATTTTTTAAAAACACTCCGAACCACTTGTGTTCGTAACTTGCAGTTTCTCGGCACCACGTTTCTACGACACGTAGTGCCTGCTGCATTAAGTCAAATAATGTGCTTATGCACTTTCCAACTACTAGGATGAGATAGTCATCCGCAAAACCATATGACGGATAGCCTAGACCATTGAGTTTCCTCAATAGGCCGTCCGCCACAAGGTTCCATGAAAGAGGCGAGAGAACGCCACCTTGTGGACATCCACAAACACTTTGCTTCCAAATGCTTGCTTGCCGTAAGGACGAAAAAAGCAATCGGTTACTAAGCATTTGTTCTATCCACTTTATGATTATTGAAGGCACATTATGATAACGAGCAGCCTCCAAAATGGAAGCGAAAGATACGTTATCAAACGCGCCTTCAATATCCAAAAAAGTTCCTAAGCAAGATTCCTTTTGTGAAAAAGCAACCTCAATTTTATCCACCACATAATGTAATAAAGTGGTTGTAGACTTGCCACTTTGATAAGCATGCTGTGCTGAATGAAGAGGAACTTCTACTAAGCTTGTTTCGCGGATGTGGTGATCAACAATCCGCTCAAGTGATTTAAGCAAGAAAGACGTTAGACTGATTGGTCTAAAACTTTTGGCTTGCTCGTATGTCGCGCGTCCACCTTTAGGAATAAACTTAATGGTTATTTCACGCCATTGAGTTGGGATGTACCCAATAGCAATACTGCACACAAACATCCTTCTCAGAATGTGTTTGAAGTACTTGAATCCTTTCTGCAGTAGAATAGGGTATATTCCATCTGTTCCAGGAGATTTGCATGGAGAGAAGCTGTTCACGGCCCACTCAATCGCTTCAGTTGTGACAAGTCTCCGAGCAAAAGCCCATGAGTCTAAGCCACCTAAAACGATTTCTGGATCGTTTCGAACTTCAGGTTCCACACAGCCCGGAAAGTGACTATAAAAGAGACATTCCAGGATTTCATTGTCATTCGAACAGTATACACCGTTCGAACTTCGAATGTTATTAACCTGATAATCTTTCGATTTTGACAGTATTTTATTAAGTCGACTTGCCTCGCCGAAACTGGAAACGTTGCTACAGAACCTGTGCCAGCTAGTGCGTGCTGAAGATCGTAAAGCCTTTGCATAGGCTTTCCGGGCCTGCTTGAAAGGCTCCACGCCATCCCTCCGACGTCTATTCCAGGCTCTCCTGCATCGTTTCTTTAGTTCCGCGAGATGAGAGTTCCACCATGGTGTTCCTCTAGTCGTTTTAATAGTTTTTAGTGGGCAAGCTACTTCAAAAGCTTCCGCAATAAAAGATGTTGTGACATCTACAGCCACATCCAAGTCGATCGATGACTCAATCGTCGGTTCGAATCCTTGAAATTTCGTCGCCAGTTCCTCCTCAAAGAGTTCCCAGTCAGAAAATCTCTGATTGCGAAATGTTGCAGCGTTCAAGGAGACACCCAAATGATCCAAATATATAAAGCAATGATCAGATATTGGTGTCTCATTTGAAACATGCTATTGTGCCAACTCATGACTGATCCTGTTAGAGCAGAGTGTTATATCTAACACTTCCTCTCTACCAGCTCGTATGAAAGTTGGACAATTGCCAATGTTGAGTATTCCAAGGTTGGTACCACTCAAATATTCCATCAAATCAGAGCCTCTCAGATTGATATCCGAGCTGCCCCAAATGATGTGATGGGTATTGGCATCACTGCCTACAATGAGCGGAAGTCCACAAGATTGGCAGTATCTCACCACATTTCTGAAATCGTCGCTGGGAGACGGTTCATCGTGTGGTAAGTATGCAGAACAGTAGACATAGCGCCTATGGACATCATCCACGACGAGTTCTACTGTGACTGCACAAATATCTCGAGTAGTTAACTCAGAGATAAGGCATGCACTAATTGACCTATGCAACAATATGCATGCCCTGGGCATCAAACGAGGATTTGTCATACCAGTTTTGCTGAAAACAGCAAAGTTCTGGTTTCCAATATCCGTCGAATGAAAGTACCCCTTGCGAAAATATGGCTCCTGGACCAATGCGATGGTGACAGAGCCATTAAAAAGTTTTTCGCATAAATACAAATTTGCTGCCCGTTTGGAAGCGTGTAGGGCGCTATATCTCTGCATATTAGTGTTGATAGGAGGAAATGCTTATCAACTTAGGAACTATATTGGCTTGTTTCATTATGCCTGATTTTTGTTTTCAGGTATAATAAATTCAAATTTGTCACGAGGTTTTCGAGTCATTTTAAATCTCGCATGTGCATAATATTTTTAGATATAAAGTATCAAATTATGGTTGTATATGAGCACCAATGGCATTATATTAAATTTATTAAAAGGTATTTTTTAAAGGTATCTTAATTTTCGTAATTACTGGCTTTACCAGAAAATTTTTGAATAGTCAGGTTAGTCTTATATAACTCCCCCCATTTACTAACAACAATTCCTTTCCCGAAATACTTGTGAAGATGCAGAGGATTCCCTGGTCTTTAGTAGCAACAAGTATTGGACTAACATTCCTTCCCATCCCACCAGGACCCGCATTCGGACGTGGCCGGCGTCGGTATTGATCAGCATGCAGGGACCTGATAAGGTTGCACAATGAGGAATAACGTGCTGTCCCAAGTATGCTCTTTCCAGCCATCATTTTGCAATTTTCATCGGTCCTGGTCAATAACGGAGTAGCAGCACACGGGCGGTATCCTATGCTTATGCTTATGCTTATGCTTAAATACAAATTTGCTGCCCGTTTGTGTTGAAGATTTATTTGTGCGACTCTAACTATTTGACTAGCAGAGTATATGCACAAACAATCTCCAACACAGATCAGACAGCAAATTGTAAGCGAAGCCAATTAAGTTGGCCAGAACGCACTTGGCGTAAAACCCATAAGGGAAATTGGGCAGGACTACTATGCTGTTCCCACGAAACGCAAGGGACAACAAAGATCGACCGTACCAGAGCCCCGCATGGCACAGTAGGGGCAAGATGTCCAAAGCACTCCGTTCGCGACTGGCATGTTTTCACCCCTCCAGCCATTCAGTCATCGGCACGGAGATAGACCTTGACTTAGGGGCACCTGATTTGCCGACTCCCGGCAGGATCAGGTCCCGTGGCTCAATTTTTGCCCAAACGTACAATTCGGCACCAACCGCCAAAGGGCGTAAGTGCAGATTGTGTAAAACAGACCGATTAAGAGTCTCTCTCTCTCTCTGTGCTAAGCCAGCTGAGAAAATAACTCTCTCCCGGTGTGCTCACATCCCGCAGCCGCGCCCTCCGAAAATCCTGCGCCGAACTGCATGATTAGGTAGCCGGAAACCACACGGCGAGTGTTCCACCTTCTCTGTCTGCATACGACAACCAAAGTTGCGTACCACCAGGTGCGCAACTTTGGCTACCGTACCCCGGCCGGCACCTCGTGGAGGTAGAGATAGGAGTTAGAAAACAGAGGTGATATATTTGCACAATGTTCACTCATTTGCCAGCCTCATTTGCCAGCCCTCAGCGATAACAAGATGATGGTCGGATGCAATGTCAGCGCTGCGTTTGTTGCGTACATCAAGAAGGCTCCTTCTCCATTTCCGGCTGATGCAGATGTGGTCGATTTGGTTTTCTGTTAGGCCGTCGCGGGAAACCCACGTGACTTTATGTACTGGTCTATGGGGGAAGAGCGATCCACCAATGACCATGTCGTTATTACCATAGAATTCTGTAAACAGCTCCCCGTTTTCGCTCATCTCTCCTAGGCCATGGCGTCCCATGACGCGTTCAAGGTCCGCGTTGTTTGAGCCAAACTTCGCGTTGAAGTCGCCCATGTGAATTTGGATGTCCCCCTTCGGGATTTTCTCAACCACGCTGTTCAGTATCTGAATCTGAATCAGTATCAGTATCTGAAGGAGCGACAGCTAAGAAAAAGTTCAATTTCTCTTTTTCATATCTAATGCTGAACTGAATAATTATTTTTTCTAATTCAGATACTTATATTGCAAAATTCAAGCCAAGCAAACTAATAGCAAAATTTTGAGATTATTCATTTTGTTGTAGATTTCCTTTTTCTTCAAAAGCGAAGCATAATAATAATTTTTCTGAACTCTTGTTTTTCAAAGATGCTAACGTTTGAACGCATGGTATTAATATCAAAATATCAAATATCAAAAAATCTGCTATAAACACATATTTCATATTGTCAATTCAAAACAAGTTTCGTATGTGGCTCTGAAGCCCGAAAGTTAAGGCCGTCTTTAGACCCGTTAGAGGGTTAGTTTCTAATTTTCTATATATATTCATTGAAGTCTGCAAAAATTATCTTTTGTGTCTACATTATTTTTCTATAAATCACGTAAATATTATAAAACTAAATAAGGTGTTCATCAAGTAACATAAATGACGCTTACAAGTATTTACGCACCCAAGGAAAGAAAATATAATTGCTCTACGTAATACGTTGTGAATTTTACTGGCAAATGAGGATTTTGAGGAATACGCAACGGATATTTAAAAATATAGTCAATTATAGATTAATTATAGATGTACCTGGGAAATGAAAGAATGATTATTGCGGCAGTAGAAAGGCTTCACGCCGCTAGGTGGATTAATTCGGTTTTTTTTTTGGATGAATGCGGGACATATTGAATGGCTTATTTGCTAAATCGGTTCGGTAATAAAGATGGGATCATTCAGAAATTGGGCACTTCATTTTGGCGATAGCGGCGCTCCCAATGGCCGTGGATGCTAGCTTTTAGTAGCGTTGTAATATTTGTGAACAGTTCTGCTCGGTATATTTTTTTGCAGTTTAAAGGTAACCTGGTTTCGAGATATTCTTCACGCAGAAGGAGAAATGAAAGTAATTGTGGGCCAGACGTTGAACTCTTGATCGTCAACTGTGGTTGAGGGTCATTCGGAAAGTCAAGGCTGATCACGTGTTGTACTTTGGTGAAAAAACTGAATGCTGACCGCTGTACTGTACGCTGTGCGGCCGGATGGTGACGAAACGCGATGCATGTGTCTGACTCGATGATTTGCGCCGATGAAGCCGATTTCAGCCAAACCCAGGGGTTAAATTCTTCATGTTCTGGTTCGCGGTAGGATTTGTAGCAGATTCGAGATTGGTTTTAGGGTTGGGTTCGTGATAATAATAGGTCATGACTTGGCAAGGGATCTGTTTCATTGGCATCCGTGTGAAAACAAGTGTTTTGTGATGTATAAGAATTCCGAGATACACAGGGGTAGGTGCCTCACCAGGCGGATTTTGCCCTTCATTAGGTCTCATTATAGCCAGCCGCAGTTTTAGCATGCATGTTACAATGGACAATTCTCCTCAAAAGAGCTGAGTACACAGTAATTGTCCCCCGGTTCGTCCAGTATTCAAATACTGGGGGATAATGAAGCGAAAGCTGAAGATGAAGAGAACAGTCACCAGCGACATTGGTCAGACGAGGAGTTCGAGGTGCTGGCTGGCCGGGCCGGGGCCGTGACTGAGAGGGTGCACCGGCTAACGATCGGTGTCAGCAATAGATTTTTTAATGCAATGTAACATAATTTCCTATGTTGCATGCTTTTTTTTTGTGTGTGGATATTATTACTACGACCAGCATTTTGATCTATTGTGATCTTATCCAGGTGTTGTTCCGCACTTCGTTGTTATTGCAGTATCGCTATAGAGTGAGCGAACTGCTTATTGTCCGCGCTTTTCGGTGTGTTTTCACCCCTTTTCCCTTCTATGCTTCTTACTACTTTTCAACCAATCTAGCTCTAAAGCCAGGAAGTGCGGAGACTAGTTATAATTTATACTTGGACAAGAGGCTTCATGCGCACCTCGAGCAAGTATTGTTATAACCAGCCCCTGCTAAAGGCTTCATGGTCGGTAAAGCAGAGTTCAGCACAGAGTGAGGGTGTGTATGTGTGTATGTATGTGTTCCTTACCACTTATGCATTACCAATCTCGTTCCTAGAACCAGGAAGCGGAACAAGCTATAATTTGCCCTTGAACAAGAGGCTTCATTCGCATCTCAAGCAAGTATCACTCTTATAACTTGCCCTGGCAAGAGGCTTTCATTGTTGGTAAATGCAGAATGCAGAAAGAAGGATGTGGAGGGGCCTGAGAATAAACCCATGCTAAAGTCACTTAACATCGAATGGTCTGCTTCTACTAAGATTCGAAACCACGACCACTCGCTTGTCAAGGCAAACTCGGTAACCTTGCGGCTACAGGGCCCCCTATTATGTTTCATGCTTAGAAACTGTTTCGATTAAAAAATTAATCACTGCGGGACACTTTCCTGGACGCTTAGTAATCCGGGACAAGTCATCCAAATCCGGGACAGTCGCGCATAATCCGGGACGTCTGGTTTTTTTTTTTATTAAAGCAGAGGAGCGTTTGGTGCGAAAAATGTTAGACTGAATACTGGGCAAGTTTCGATCTGCGGCTAAAAATATTGGGCTTAGCTTTAATCAAAAAAGAGATAATAAATTACATATTTACTCCTAAAATAAAAGCATGAGATTTTAGAATTTCGGATATAGGGGTTCGTTATGAGTCAGGTAACACAGTTGTCAACTCTAAGTAACTGGCTTGAAACTGGTATGCTGTTAACGAATGTTAACTGGCTTAAGGAGCTTACGGTTGAACGGAAAAAATAAATTTGTTATTAAGCTACAAATCGCTGTTTAACTAACGTATATTCTTCAATTGCAAAGTTGTGTAGTTTTACTATTTGTACAACTTTGTAATACGTGAAAAACTCATACAACAATTATAAAAAGAGCTAAAATAGAAAAACTGATTTTACAAATTCATATACAATAAATAAGATTTTTCTATCCTCGCTGAATAGATGGAAGGTTACTGTGTTCAACAAAATTTCTTGTAATAATATGCTCTAAAACTTTGCAGAACAAATCAGACACATTCCAGCGTTACGGGACACTATCCCTACTATGCAGATCGGCTCCTGTTTCATCAAATCTCTGTATTCTAGTGGAGAATAAAGTACTCTTTGAACAACTATTTTACAAGGTATTCACCAAAAATTTGGTGAAACAGGAGGCGAATCACACGGTAACAATGGGTGCTAATTGTGTCTCGTAACGCTGGAATGTGTCATCAATCTGTTATATTGAAACTGAAGAAAAATAATTTTTATATTTCACTTTTAGGCGGAATAATCAAAATTTAAATTCCACCAGACAATAGAGCTTTCAATTTCAAGAAACTCTTCCGGAGGTTCGATAAACCTAAAACCAAAATTTCCCAGTCAAAACTCTAGTGCGCATGTTTTGCCTTTCTACTATATAAATATATAGTATAAAGGTATAGAAATCACTTGGAAAACCGGAAATGGAAAGAAGGTCCTGCGGGCCGAATGTCATATACCACTCGACTCAGTTTCGAAAACTGAGCATTTTCTGTGTGTGTGTATGTATGTGTGTGTGTGTGTGTGTGTGTGTGTGTATGTATGTGTGTGTGTGTGTATGTGTGTGTGTGTGTGTGTGTGTGTGAGTGTGTGTGTGTATGTATGTGTGGGTGTGTGTGTATGTGTGTGTGTGTGTGTGTATGTGTGTGTGTGTGTGTGTGTGTGTGTGTGTGTGTGTGTGTGTGTGTGTGTGTGTGTGTGTGTGTGTGTGTGTGTGTGTGTGTGTGTGTGTGTGTGTGTGTGTGTGTGTGTGTATGTGACGCTTTTAATCTCACTCACTTTTCTCGGAGATGGCTGGACCGATTTTAATGTTCTTAGTGTCAAATGAAAGGTCTAGATGTCCCATTGGTCGCTATTGAATTTCATACTGATCGGACTTTTAGTTCAAAAGTTATGTATAAAAATACGAAAAATATGGGACTTCATTATCTCATAGGTCCCTTAACCGATTTGAACAAAATTGATTGCATATGAAAGAGGAGCCTTGCAAACCCTTAACTTCCAATTTTCATGACGATTGGACTTGTAGTTTGAAAGTTACATAAAGAAATGTGAAAAAATAGTATTTAAAACATATTTTTGTAACATATAAACATCAATTCAATGAAAAACATAACACATTTCATTATTATATGAAAATTACTGCTGAGATCTATCAAACGAAACCGAGTTATTTAAAATCGGACAGTTCATTCAAAAGTTATTCAAACTTTAACACTTAAGCACCGTATATTGAACCATTAAAACGTGTGAAATCAAATCATATCAATCAAATGTTGGTTGTATTCAATGTGTGTGATGTATGTATGCGTGTATGTATGTATGTATGTATGTATGTATGTATGTATGTATGTATGTATGTATGTATGTATGTATGTATGCATGTATGTATGTATGTATGTATGTATGTATGTATGTATGTATGTGTGTATGTATGTGTGTAAGTGATTACTATTTGCTATTTTTAAATTTGCATTGAAATTCAAGAAAAGTGAGAAACATGTCAATTGTCTGAAGTTTTTGAAGCCTCTTAGTGGAATACGAACTCTGAAATTAAAGAAAAATAAGCTTTTACCGACTAAATTCCACTATTTAATATTCATTCGCGACAGATACGTATACGCTTTGAAATAAGACAGTGATGAAGCCTGCACGTCGTAGGCGAACTACGTATCTGTTGCAAATAAATATTTAGTAGCATGGTGAATGACCAATTGGTTAAAACCACATTAAATAGCAAGCAATATTTAGTAGCGAGATTCAATTGAAAAGTTTTTTCTTTTCTTTGCTTTCAGATTTCAATTGTCATTTTCTTCACTTGATGTTACTCACAATTGTACAAGAAAAGCAAAAAGCGAAGAAAAGCAGTTAATTTAAGCATGTAGGTCTAGTGGTGTATAGGATTAAAAATACTAGTGAGTTGATTTTTCCAAACAAAATTATACAAATTTCAAACAAATTTTGCGCATCAACAGAAGCTCTTTTCTATCAATAGATACTAGAGCTTAGGCATGTTATATGAAAAATAGGAAGTAAACGTTGCACGGTAATAATTTTATAAGATTTGTTTTCGTTAGTGACATTTTAAAGGATAGATGTCTTATGTCATGTATCATGTTTTAATAAATAAATAAAAAATGACAAGCACTTGAAATCATATCGATCATATTTCCCATTCTCAAGCATGTTTATGGCGCAGCTTTTGCACATTTTTTTTATCTCATCTTGTTTCCCTGTCCCTCTTATGGGATACATTGTAAAAACGATGCGACCAAGCTAATGACTATCTTTTCATGAAAGTACATTCAAAAGAAGCTTAAGTTTTGATTTTCATGCAAAAATAATTATTTGAAAGAGCGCCAGCTAAGAAAAATTTCAATTTCTCTTTTCATATCTAATGCTCTATTCAGTTATTTTTTCTAATTCAGATACCTATATTGCAAAATTGAAGCCAAGCAAACTAATAGTAAAATTTTGAGATGAATCATTTTATTGTAGATATCCTTTTTCTTCAAAAGCGAAGTATAATGATAATTTTTCTGAACTTTTGTTTTTCAAAGATGCCAACTTTTGAACGCATGGTATTAATACCAAAATATCAAAAAATCTGCTAAGAACACATATTTCATATTGTCAATTCGAAACATGTTTCGTATGTGGCTCTGAAGCCCGAAAGTTAAGGTCGTCTGTAGACCCGTTAGAGGGTTAATTTCTAATTTTCTATATATATTCATTCAAGTCTGCAAAAATTATATTTTTTATATAAATCACGTAAAAATTATAAAACTAAATAAGGTGTTCATCAAGTAACATAAATGACGCTTGCAACTATTTACGCACCCAAGGAAAGAAAATATAATTATTCTACGTATTGGACGTTGTGAATTTTACAAATAAGGCAAATAAGGATTTTGAGGAATACAGAACGGATATTTAAAAATAGAGTCAAGTTAATTATAGATGCTCCTGAGAAACTAAATAATGATTATTGTGGCAGTAGAAAGGCTAGGTCACGCCGCTAGGTGGATTAATTCGGGTTTTTTCTTTTCTTTGATTTCAGATTTCAATTGTCATTTTCTTCTCTTGCTGTTACTCACAATTGTACAAGAAAAGCAAAAAGCGAAAAAAAGCAGTTGATTTAAGCATGTAGGTAAAGTGGTGTATAGGATTAAAGTGTGTTGATTTTACCAAATAAATGTATACAAATTTCAAACAAATTTTGCGCATCAATAGATGCTCTTTTCAATCATTAGATATTAGAGCTTAGAAATGTTATATGAAAAATAGGAAGTAAACGTTGCGCGGTAGTAATTTTGTAAGGTTTGTTTTCGTTAGTGACATTTTAAAGGACAGATGTCTTATGTCATGTATCATGTTTTAATAAATCCGAAATGACAAGCGCAGGAAATCATGTCGATCATATTTTTCATTCTCAAGCATGTTTATGGCGCAACTTTTGCACTATTTTTCGACCTCGTCTTGTTTTCCTAACCCTCTAACATTGTAAAAACGATGCGATCAAGCTAATGACTATCTTTTCATGAAGGTACATTCAAAAGAAGCTCAAGTTTAGATTATTATGCAAAAATAATTATCTGAAGGAGCACTAGCTAAGAAATTTCTCTTTTTCATATCTAATGCTCTATTCAGTTATTTTTTCTAATCCAGATATGTTGCAAAATTGAAGCCAAGCAAACTAATAGTAAAATTTTCAGATTAATCATTTTGTTGTAGATATCCTTTTTCTTCAAAAGCGAAGTATAATAAAAAAAAATCTGAACTCTTGTTTTTCAAAGATGCTAACTTTTGAACGCATGGTATTAATATCAAAATATCAAAACATCTGCTATGAACACATATTTCATATTGTCAATTCAAAACAAAACAGTCTAAGTTAGTTAGATACTGATGAAGGTCACACGTCGAGACCGAAATACGTATTTATCAATAGAGCACAGTAGTAGAATTAAAGGATATAAATAACTTTTTGTTTTACTTCTTTTTTATCAATTCAAAAAAAATTTCGTATGTGGCTCTGAAGCCCGAAAGTTAAGGCCCTCTGTAGACCCGTTAGAGGGTTAATTTCTAATTTTCTATATATATTCATTCAAGTCTGCATAAATTATCTTTGGAGTGGCTCAAAAATCAAATAGTCTCCTCCTTCCTTACGAATTTGTCCTTCCTACACTTTTCCTACCGTTACTCCTTTCCTGCTTACTTTTCGAATTAATCACCGTACTAGTCCACGTATCGTCGCAGTAGTACAATGGAGGGTTAGCAGCAGTGATTCGATAGGTACTCCGGAGATCAATTGGGACCACCGAAATTTCCACCTTATCGCTCTTAACACTGTTTATAATTAATCTTAATAAATTTTTAGTAATTTAGACAACCACGTTTGCACAATTTTCGATTGTTTACTTTTCTTCGCTACTTCTTCCACCTGACAGTTCGCTTCCGCTTTCTACATGGCCGAAATGTCACCCGTCACGGTATTCGCTGATTACGACGATTACACCGACCGCCTACAGTCAATGCCCGGTGATGTGAACATTCCCCTGCCCGTAACATCCGGTAGGGCCTCCAGCACTTCCGGATTTACCATCCTGGATCTCCATCA
Source organism: Sabethes cyaneus (assembly GCF_943734655.1). NCBI lineage: Eukaryota > Metazoa > Arthropoda > Insecta > Diptera > Culicidae > Sabethes > Sabethes cyaneus. The sequence goes on from NC_071353.1 coordinate 74,772,960, forward strand.
CCGCCAGATTCGCCACAGCTCGTCGATACACCTTGCCATCTGCCGTCCTCACATCCGCTTGCCGGATTCTTCCATCTGCTCCCTTCACGATTTCCTGTACGCGTCCTCGTCTCCAGTACTTCCGGTTCTTTCCTTCCACCATGAACACCAGATCTCCGACCTCTAGGGGCTTCGTGTCCTCGAACCATTTCGGGCGATGGTTGAGAGTAGGCAAGTACTCCTGTGACCACCGTTCCCATAACTTGCTAGCCAGGCATCGCGATCGGTGATACATGTTGCGCAGGGTTTCGTGGTATTGGTCGAGGTTGTCCAACACTGCGTCTTCCTTAGTTACCGTTCCACGAATGAAGTGGTTCGGTGATACGGCTTCTTCCCCGGCGGACTCCTGTGGAATGTACGTTAATGGTCGATGATTAATCATATCCTCGGCTTCTGCCAAGGCCGTGACGAGAATCTCGTCTGTCAGCTTCCGCCCGTCGTCCAAAACCCGTAGTGCCTCTTTGACGGACCGCACCATCCGCTCCCAGACACCGCCCATGTGTGGTGTACTGGGAGGGTTGAAATGCCACGCTGTGATGGACGAAGTAGCCTGTTCCGCACACTCTCGATGGACCTTCTCGATCTCCTTCATCATCGCGGTGTTTGCTCCGTGGAAGCACGTAGCGTTGTCAGAGAATATATGATCCGGATCGCCTCGCTTGCTCACGAATCGTCTGATGGCCATCAGGCAGGACTGCGTACTAAGGCTGTAAACCACGTCCAGGTGCACGGCCCTCACAGCCATACATGTGAAGACTACCACCCATCTCTTCTCCGTTCTGCGACCTATGGTTACCTCGACTGGCCCTAGATAGTCGACCCCTACCGCACTGAACGGCCGTAGGTGAGTAGTGGTACGATGAACGGGTAGCGGTCCCATCATTGGAGCAGCGGGAACACATCGATGCACCTTGCATCACACGCAAGTCTCGGTCGCTCGTCGAATAGCTGTTCGTGCGTTCTGTATCCAGAACTTTTGACGAAGCTCGTTGAACACGGTCTCCCTGTAAGCATGCCCAAACTTTTCATGGTAATACAGGATCAGCTTCTGGGTTATCTCGTGTCTCCCCGATAATATGATCGGGAATCTCTTGTCGAACGGAATCATTTCATTGGACTCCATTCTTCCTCGTACTCGCAGTACACCTTCAGCGTCTAGTATGGGAGAACATTTGAACAGGACGCTTGACTTCTCGATTCTCTTCGGTGGTTGTCCCGCTTCTAGCTTAAGATTCGCTGTAAGCACGTTCATCTCCTCCGGAAAACTGGCGAATTGCGACTGCTTCCAGAGAACGGTCTCTGCCTGCCGGAGCTCTTCTTGTCGAAGTGGCAGCTGAACCGTTGAATACCTTGCTTTGATTAGCGGACGATGATGCTCCGTAGCTTGTGATGTCACGATTGGCTCGCCGGCCTTTTTACGGCGACAGTTGGTGATGAATCGCACCACCGTTGCAGTCACCCGTACCAGCTTCGACCAACGAAAAACAGCGCTCACATCCACCACTTCATGAAACATCACTAGACCTCTCGCCTCCTCGATGGTTTCTTCGCTTGGTTCGATCACCGGCCACTGGTCGCGCGGTTGATACAGCATCGTCGGACCCTTCACCCATTCCGATTCATTCTGCAATGGAGGTCCTCGTCCCCACTTGGTGAGAACATCCGCGACGTTCTGCTTGGTCGGTACCCATCGCCAGTCCCTCATGTTGGTTAGTTCCAGAATTTCGCCAACTCTAAATGCGACGAATTGTTTATATTTATATTGATCTGACTGCAGCCACGACAGTACAGTTCGGGAATCGGTCCACAGAGTGGTGCGATCGATGTGCAGCGTAGTCGTTTCCAGAAAGGTTTGGCTCATTCGAGCACCGAGGACAGCAGCCATCAGCTCCAGTCTGGGAATTGACTGACGTTTTAACGGCGCTACCTTCGCGCGCGACATGACCAGACTACAGTTCACTTCTCCATCGACGACCGACCGTAGATATGTCACGCAGCCATAAGCGTGCTCGCTGGCGTCAGTAAAGATGTGCAGCTCAAGGGACTCTACCGCCGTAGATTTAGCGCAACCAAGGTAACATCGTGGAATTCGTAGTGTCTCGACTTCCGGAAGCAAACCAACCCACTGCTGCCACAGGTTCCAGCAGCGTTCATCGATCTCTTGATCCCACTCGCAACCACTACGCCAGAGATGTTGAACGAGTATCTTGCCATGGATTGTAAATGGCGACAGCAGCCCCAAAGGGTCGAAAAATCCCATAACACAGCTTAGGACATTTCGCTTTGTTGGCCGTGTTTCCCCGCACAAGTAGGCTTGCATTTCCGGTCGGGGTGTTGCGGAGAATGCAAAGACATCCGCTTCTTGCTCCCAGCTTACCCCAAGTACACGTTCGTTAGACTTCTGGGAACTGGACTTATCTAGATTGAAGACGACTGCTCCACCAGGTTTGGCGTTCCCCAATGCTGTCAAAACTTCTGACGAATTGGATACCCAGTTTCGAATATCAAAACCGGCTTTCTTATGAATGAACCTCACCTGCTTTGCTCGTTTAACCGCTTCCTGAACCGTGTCGGCACTGTCGAAGTAGTCATCGACATAGTGCCTTCTGATGATGGCCACCGCTGCTTCCGGGAACTGTCCGGCATGCTCCTCCGCATTCCGGTTCTTGACATACTGTGCGGATGCAGGCGAGCACGTTGAACCAAATGTGGCAACATCCATTACATACACTTTCGGCTTTTCTGCGCTGTTGTTCCGGAACAGGAACCACTGGGCGGATTTGTCCTTGGCAACCATCTTCATTTGGTGGTACATCTCGCGGATATCCCCACCGAAAGCAACCCGCCGCTCCCGAAAGTTGAGAAGCACCGACACCAGCGGCACCAGCAGATCCGGCCCCTTCAGCAGCATCGAGTTGAGGGAGATTCCTTGGACCATCGCCGCAGCGTCCCAGATGAGTCTTACTTTGTCCGGCTTCTTCGGATTTAGCACCACATTCAGTGGAAGATACCACACCTTCTCGGGACTTGCATTGCGCAGCTCTGCTTCAGTGGCTTCATGGGCATATCCTTTTGCTTGATACTCATTGATCTGCTTCCGAACGTTTTGGTACAGCTCCGGCGACTTTTCCAGCTTTCTCTCCAACTGCTTGAGCCGTTTCAGCGCCATAGGGTAGCTGTCCGGGAAGCTCACGTCGTCCTTCATCCAGAGGAGACCCGTCTCGAAGTGATCCCCTACACGTTTCGTAGTCTGCTCTAGGATCGACCGAGCCCTCTTGTCTTCAGCCGATTCCCGTTGCACTCGGACTACCGATTCTTCGAGTGCGTAATGATTCTTGAGGAGATCATGAAGATCTTCGTTTGAGACTTCCTGATGGTAGCCTAGGTAATGGCCTTGCGACTCAAGTGATGCTCGCCGTGGCCCATACACTGTCCAGCCGAGTTGGCACCGTACTGCGATTGGCTCGCTTGTCGTGCCAATCTTCGCTTCTAACGGAGCAAAAGCGTGGATGTTGCTTAGCCCTATTAAAATTGCTGGTCGACCATCATACGAACTGATCGGCAATCCCCGCATGTGGTCGTACTGCGCCGATAGTTCATCAGCCTTGAGCGCCTGATGCGGTAGTCTTAACTTGTCGACTGTATACACCGACCGCAGCAAAGTCTTCTCCGGATTCGCTTCATCGACCGCCGACATCCATAAATTCATTCGCCTGGAGTTCTTTTCCACTCGATAAACGTCCGCCGTCCAGTTCAGAACTAGTTTTTCCTTCACTCCGCCTAGCCCCAGACGATCAGCCAAATCAGTCTCTATTAAGGTGATGGAAGCTCCTTCGTCCAGGAACGCAAGTACCACCAGCGATTTTTCTCCGCAATGAACCATAACTGGAATCATACGGAACATCGTTGAACCACTGGGATTGATGTGTGCGTGCATGGCAACCGCCACCGTGGCCGGATGGATCAGCGAATTGTGAGATTCTCCGCAGCCATCCACGTCGCACCGAATTTTGAAACGACATTGCCCACTGTGCTCGTTCAGGCAGACCCTGCACAGTTTCCATTTGATGACGATCTTCATTCTGTCTGCGAAGGACAGGTTTTTGAAATCCTGGCAGAATCTAAGCCGATGGTCGTCTCGCTGGCACGCTCTACACGGCTTCTGCTTCTGCCGATCGTTTCGACCGTTGGATCCACTCGCCTCACTGTGGCTGTATAGAGCTGCTTTCTCCTTCGGCTTGGCCTTGCCGCTGGTCCCCGCTGCTGCCTTTATGTCCGGCTTATATTCGTAGTTGACGTTCGCCTCGCAAGCGTCAGACACGATCTTGGAGATGAAATCCGTGAACGTTCGTAGAGTCACTTCCTTCTTCTTCCGTTTGTAGTGTAACCATTGTCGCTTTTCACCGTCGGGAAGTTTGCTGACCAAATCCTGAATCAGGATTGGATTCACAAGGTGAAGTGTGAGCTCAGCAGCTTCTAAATGCTCGCAGAGCTGTTCCACTGCATTTCCGAAAGGGATGAAACTGGCCAACCGGTCGGCTCTCGGGGAGTCCAGCTTCCGAACCCTCTCAAGATGGCTTTGCAGCAGTTGCTCAGGTCTCCCGTAAAGTTGTCGGAGTTTCGTGATGACTCTAGGAACCGATTTGGGGAGGAGGAGTTGTCCGCGAACTGACTCGAGCGCCGCACCCTTTAGGCTTTCTTGAAGTCGCACCAAGTTCTCTACGTCCGAGTAGCCGCACGCCTCATTAGATGCTTGGTAGGCCCCAAAGAAAAGAGGCCACTCTTCCGGCTTTCCTGTAAAGGTGGGAAGTTTCCTGGTAAGCCCATTCCTGGCGCTTAACTGGGCTCTACTCGGCCCGACACGCTGGGGCCCCTGCCCGTTTTGGGAGCTGATATGACTTTTATTTTCATCGTCGTCGTTATCTCCGTCGACCGTTTGTTCGTTTTCGCTGGCATCGGAATCATCATCGAAGTCATCATCGGAGCTCTCGTCTTCTTCATCTTCTTCACCGCCGTTGTTCTTATCAAAGCGATCGAGAATCTCCTTCGTCAGCTTACCCGGCCTTCGTTCCTTCGGAGACTTTTTCGAAGTACTCGGCTGGATGTCCTGGGATCCAGACTTCTTATTATTCGACGGCTTTTGCTTGACATCTACCTTCGCCATCTGCATTTCCAATTTAGACAGCTTCTCGCGATGCGCGGCCTCCATCAACTTCATTTCCTCGAAGTGCTCCTGTTTTTCTCGTAATTCCGTTTCGAACAGGATCCGCTTTTCCTCCATTTCCTTCTCGCGCAACTGGCTGGCGGATTCTAGCTGTTGTTCGCGTAGGTTACAGTCAAGGCGCATTTGCTTTTCCTTTAGCGCATTGTTAATTTCAATTTCCTTCTGCTTGATCATCCACTCTGCTTCCATTTCTTCCTCCTTACGTTTCCTTTCCGCGTCCATAGCTTTCAGCTTCTCGGCGACGGTTGGAGGGATGGGCGTAGGATTCTTCTTATCACGGTCCTTCTTCAGCTTTTCTTGGTATACAGCTTGACACGAATCATCCGGACAGAACCACTTCTTGTCCTTCTTTGGCATCGTAGTTATGCCCACACAGCGTGTGTGATACCATTGATCGCAGTTGTCACAGGCAATCATAGCCTCATTCTCCGTTGAAATCTGCTTACATTGCTCGCAGGGAGTGGTAGTCAGGTCCAGGGATTTGCTACTCATCGTGATTGAGGCCTCCGAAATCTCGCTATTTGATTTTTGAGATTGTTCGGATAACTAAATATTTTGTAGCAGCACTTTTGGAGTGGCTCAAAAACTGAAATTATATTCATTATTTGAGTGAGTGATACAAATTGTTTGATCGTTTGTAAACCAACTAAATAATGAATATAATTTCAGTTTTTGAGCCACTCCAAAAGTGCTGCTACAAAATATTTAGTTATCCGAACACTATCAATCATGTAAATATTATAAAACTAAATAAGGTGTTCATCAAGTAACATAAATGACGCTTACAAGTATTTACGCACCGAAGGAAAGAAAATATAATTATTCTATGCAATACGTTGTGAATTTTATTGGCAAATTTTTGAGGAATTTGAGGAATACGGAACGGATATTGAAGAAAATAGTCAAGTTAATTATAGATGTTTCTGAGAAATTAAATAATGATTATTGAGGCAGTAGAAAGGCTAGGTTACGCCGCTAGGTGGATTAATTCGGGTTTTTTTGGTTTAGAGCTATTGTGCGCGCGAGTAACCGTGTTACAAAAGTTGGCGCGAGTGTTGGAGGGTTAATATCTTTTGATCGGCAAAATCAATTCTTCTGAAATTTTGCAGATATATTTGCAGCATTAAAACCTCTAATTTGATGCCAAAATAATTCATACTAGATAAATTATCTTAGATGATATCGTTACAAATTATTGTAAATTTTAATGTGATGTATTCAATTGCTCATAACTTTCAAATTAAACGTCCAATCAAAAAACAAATCAATA